>NW_012118487.1:6146918-6186518 GCF_000951035.1 Colobus angolensis palliatus | reverse complement strand
CAGGACATAGGCATGGGCAAGGACTTCATGTCTAAAACACCAAAAGCAACGGCAGCAAAAGCCAAAATTGACAAATGGGATCTCATTAAACTAGAGATTAATTTTTTAAGTTCATTTTCTGTTTATGACATAACACATCTATGGTTCTGTATCTATGTCCATCTAAGTCTCTGACTTTTATGATTTTTTTTGCTTTATCTGCATCCTTTAATATTTTTTGTAATGCTGATGATGAATTCTCTCAGATTGCTTATCTGAAGAGAAAAAGCTTCACTGTATCAGACTATTGGAAAAAAATATTTTCACTAGAGATATAGAATTCTAGGTTGGCTTGCTTTTTGTTTATCTTTTTTTCTGGGATAGAAAGATCTTGATTCTTTGTCATCTGGCTTTCATAGCTGCTGTCACAAAGTCTATTTTAATTCTTATCTTTCTTCTGCTACACCTGTGTGTTTTTTTCTCTGTCTGCTTTTAAAGCTTTTCTCTTTATCATTGTTATTTAGCAATTTGATTATTTTGTACGTTGGTGTGGTTTTATTTGTTTATTGCATTTAAAATTGATAGGGTTAATTTGATGTGAGGGATTATGGTTTCAAATCTGGAAAATATTTTAGCCATAATTTCTTCAAATTTTTTCTATTCTTCCCCTACTTACTGGAACTCTATTACACCTATGTTAAATAGCTTGCTCTACATGTCACTGGTGCTCTGCTGATTTTTCCTCAGTCTTTTCTTTCTGCACTTCATTTTGGATTATTTCTATTGCTACAATTTCAACGTCAATGATTTTTTTCTATTGCAATGTATTATCTGCTATTAATCTTATCCATTTTGGTTTTCATTTCAGATACTGTGTTTCTCATCTTTAGAAGTTCTGTTAGGTTTCTTTTCTCTACAGTTCATATTTATCCTCCTCATATTTGTGTTTTCTTCAGCATCCTTGAGTATCTGGACTATATTTATAATAGCTGCTTTAGTGTTCTATCCAGATAATTCCATCTTCTCTCATGTCTAAATCTGTTGATTCAATGGCTTGATTATTCTCCTGGATATGAGTCATATTTTCCTGCTTCTTGGTATGCCCAGTAATTTTGAATTGAATGCCAGACATTATGAATTTTACATTTTTGGATTCTTGACTCTGTTGTACATATTCCTTTCCAACAAAAGTAATGGGCCTTGTCCTGGGTACAGTTTAGTTACTTGGAATGGATTTGACTAATTTGCTTTTATGCTGTGATAAGGAAGGTCCAAAGCACCTTGATCCAGGGCTAATTTAACCTCAATATTAAAATGATATCCCATTTGAGAAATGCACAAAATTCTTTATGTGTCATGATGTCATGATGTCTTTCCTTTTAGATGGCGAGAACAGAAGCTCTGAGGAACCCTGCACAATAGCTGGGAATTTCCAGTAGTAGTACTTTGGGTAATTTCCTCTTATTCATGGATAAATTAAAGACTCCAGGGGATGGAACCCATTTGCCAACCTCCAAAGTCCTTTCCATTTCCCTGCCCTGCAGGTCAGACTGCCTTGGACTCCCTGAACTCAGTTCTCTGTCTGCTATACCAGCAAGATGGTTTGGCTCTTCTGGGGTTTCACTTCCTGTGCTGTGGCTTTAAAACTGCCCCCAAGCAACAGCTTGGGCCAATCTTAGGACTCATCTCTTTATTTATTTCTCTCAAGGATCAGAATCCTATGCTTGCTGTCATCCAATGTCTGAAAAGTGTCTTTTCAAATATTTTGTCTGGTTTTCAAATTTTTTAAAGGTAGCATGGTATACTTGGCCCATGTTATTAAATTGTTCTTAGAAGTAGAATTTTGTTTGTTTGTTTCTTTGGGTTTTCTTCCTTTTGAAACATAACTCAGGTGTCATTCCCGCTGGGAAACTCCCACTGATCACCTTTTTCCAGCTGAGTCAAGTTCCCACTCTGTTCATTTCCGTCTGTAGGGATTCCATCCATTACGACACTGATTTTATGCGGCATGCTGAGCGTTGGTTTACTTTTCTGCATCGCTATATAATGTGCTCCTTAAGGGTAGGAACTGGCACGTATGTATCTTATTCATCCCTGCGGTCTGAGTACTAGTGCATCACCTGTATTGGATTGAACATATCAAATGTACCACTCCACAACAAACAAACAGCTTGAGTTATTCTGTCTTGTTTACATAGTAAGCACACATATCTCATCTTGGTATTCAAGACCATTGGTAATGTGACTTAATTCATTATCATAGTCTGACCTCTCTCTACAAGAGCCTTATGGTCCAGCAAAGCTTAGGCCCACTATTTATATAAAACAGCGTAGCTCTCCTGCCTCCGGTCCTTTTTTATGCAATTTCTTCCACCTGGAATTTCCTTTTCCACCAATCCTATCTATCAAAATTATTTTCTTTAACATCCATGTCAAATACCACATCATCCCTGATGCTTATGCTGGTTGACCAGCATTTGTAATGCCCTTGCAATTTATTTACCCTGGTCATGTGTCCTATTTTATCTTGCCTGTTGTATATATTCTCTCTATTTTATCATAGTCTATGCATTTCCCATTCTGTGAATATTTCCTATTCCATCATATCATTCCATGGCTGCATTAGGCTTACTTACAGCCCTACCCAATTCACCTATCTTCACTCAACTGGATTTTTCTCTCTTTAAGGTAAAATCTATGTGTTTCTTTTATTTAGTAGCTATATTTAAAATAGTAGGCATTCAATAAGGTTTGTTTAATAAAACATGGATACCAATTTTAAAAGATTTTTGGTTGTCATTGTTAGTAGCAAATTTGTTAATGTACAAACTTTATTGAGATATGGTTCATAAACCATAACATTTACCTTTTTTGAAGTGGACAATTAGCAGTATTTAGCATTTCCATAGGGCTGTGCAACCATCATCCCTATCTAATTTTCAAACATTTGTATCACCCTCCCATAAAAACCCTGTAGTCATTAGCAGTCACTTTTCATTTTCCCCTCCCCCAGTCTGGCAGCTGAGTCTACTTTCAATGTCTGTTGATTCGCCTACTCTGTGTAGTTTATATAAATACAATCATTCAAGACATAGTCTTCTTTGACTGGCCTTTTGATGTAGCATAATGACTCCAAGGTCCATCTGTAGTGTAGTAGGTAGCAGTACTTTTTGCTCCTTTTATGGCAAACAATACTCCACTGAATGAATATGCCACATTTTGTTTATCCATTTATAATTTGATGGACAGTTGAGTTGTTTCTAGTTTTGGACTATTCTGAATAATGCTACTATGAACATTTGTGTACAAATTTTTGTGTGGACACGTGTTTCCATATCTCTTAGATATATGTCCAGAAGCAGAATTACTGACTCCCATGGCAAATCATTGCTTACCATTTTGAAAATATGCCAAACTCTTTACCAAAGTGACTGTGTTATTTTACAATCCACCAGCAATATACAGGGGTTCCAATATCTTCATATCCTCACTGACAATTGTCATTGTCTGTCATTTTTATTTTAGCCATTCTGGTGGGTATGTAGTGGTGTCTCATTGTTTTCATTTGCCTTTACCTAATGACAACTGGTGTTAAACATCTTTTCAAGTAGTTCTTGATCATGTATATATCTTCTTTCGAGAAACATCCATTTAAACTCTTGATCCAATTTTTAATGAGGCTAATTGTATTTTTATTTTTGGGTTGCAAGAGTTCTCATAATATGCTAGGTGCAAGTTCCCTTATCATATATATGATTTGTTCGTATTTCCTTTCATTCTGTGGGTTTTCTTTTCATTTTCTTATTTTCTTAGAAGCATATATTTTTTCAATTTTAAAAATAATACAACTAGCCAGATGCAGTGGTTCATACCTGTAATTCCAGGACTTTGGGAGGCCAAGGCTGGTGGATCATGCAAGGTCAGGAATTTGAGACCAGTCTGGCCAATATGGTGAAGCCCCATCTCTACAAAAAATACAGAAATTAGCTGGGCATGGTGGCTCATGCCTGTAATCTCAGCTCCTTGGGAGGCTGAGGCAAGAGAATCACTTGAACCCAGGAGGCAGAGGTTGCAGTGAGCCGAGATCGTGCCATTACACTCTCTAGCCTGGGTGACAAGAGAGAAACCACATCTCAAAAAAAAAAAAAAAAAAAAAAAGGAAAGTCCAACTTATCTATTTTTTGTCACTGATGATTTTGGTGTCATATCTAAAAAACTGTCATCTAACCCGAGGTGAAGCATATTATCTCTTATGTTTTCTTTTAAGAGTTTTATAGTTTTAACCTTTAAATTGTGACTATAATTCACTTTGAGCCAATTTTCTTATGATGTGAAGGAGTTCAACCTCATTTTTTAGAGAGATGATTTTTGAAAGAAAAAAATTGTACCCATCCTTTTTTAAAACTTAGTTTCCATAATCATGTTCTTTAGTTGGGTAAACATGTAGATGTGTTCAGAGAATAAGACAACTGTAAAAAAAAAACTTGGTAGAAATACATATTTATTTTTTCATTAACATATATTTTTATTTTTTCTCTTGCATAGAATAGACTGACACATTCTTCAGACAGTGATCAACCAAACATTTTATGCCTAAGATTGCTCAGAAACAAAGAGTGCTTTTACTGAGAAATTACCTTTAGGTTGATTATTCTTGAACTTCTCTCCTTGAAAGATAGTCAGAAAAGGTGACATCAGATAAAGTCAAATGCAAATAACTACATAATTTTAGAATTATGAAAATATGCAAAAATATTTGCATAAATGTTATATTTCTTTCTTAGCAGAATTCTAGAGCCCAGAAAACTTATGCTTTAAAAAGTTAGATTTTTGTAGGCATATATGGCCAAAACCACAATTACTTTTGCACCAACCTAGTATTTTAAAAGGTCAATAGGACTGACATTCCCAAGGCCTCTGAATAGCACTGAAACCCACCTTCCTCCTTCACTTTAGTAGCACTTACAGTGAGTGCCAGACGGGGGAAAGTTCACGTGAGGAAGTTGCTAGATGCACATATCACATCACACCATGTCACAGAGTGAAGGACTGGGACACAGTGGTTTTAGGTCCCGCTGTGACACTGTGCCACTTGCTCTTCCTTGGGAAATAACCTTTTCCCTTCTAAAATGACTTATTTAAAACTCTTCAGTTGACTCCACACTTTACCTTCAGATTGTGCATCAGAAGCCGCCTACGTGCCATAGCTAACTGTAAGCAATCACTTGGAATTCTTGACATCCACCTAAACGTGGGTGGATAATGCCTATGTGGAAGAAGCCTGAGTCTCCTCCTAATTTAAAATTTAATTTAATTTAATTTTTGAGATGGAGTTCCTCTCTTGTCTCCCAGGCTGGAGTGCAGTAGTGTGATCTCGGCTCACTGCAACCTCCGCCTCCCTGGTTCAAGCGATTCTCCTGCCTCAGCCTCCCAAGTAGCTGGGATTACAGGCATGCAACGCCATACCCAGTTAATTTTTGTATTTTTAGTAGAGATGGGGTTTCACCATGTTGATTAGACTGGTCTCGATCTCCTGACTTTGTGATCCACCCACCTCGGCCTTTCAAAGTGCTGGGATTACAGGCATGAGCCACAACGCCCAGCCTGGAATTTAAGGGTGATGTTGTCCTGAGGAAACTATATGCCACAGTGTGATTGCATCATGCTGTGTGAGCCACCTACATTTTACAGTAATTGGTTATATGTATGCAATTTATTCCTGTAGAATCCATTATTATAATATAAGAAACTCCCTGGAAGGTAGAAAGAAGAACACATCACAGTCAGATTGTAGTAACTATTTGGACTATTTAAAATCGCTCATCTAGCTCCATCTTAGAAAAACAAGCCCTCTACAGTTTATGCATGTCATTTGACTTTCTGATTTCATACTTGAGATAGAACATGTTACTACACTTTTTAATGTTGATGTTTAGGAAAACAATTGATTAAAATGTGAAATATTGCCCCTAAGCATTTATAGATTGAAGTAAAATATTCCCCTCAAATTTACATCTGAATTATTTTTCTTGTAAAAATGCTTAACATTAACACAGTACTTCTGTTTTACCTAAAACAGTGGGTCCTCCTTGCTACCTCTCTCAAAAATTTTTATTGGTGCTATTTTTTAGGAAAATATCGTGGACTACATTTATTTGAAATAACTTTACATATGTTTAGAATTTTCCTCAAATCTATTTTAGGTAAAAACTCAGAACTTACTCTATTACATGTGAAAACTGAGAACTGGGTAATATTTTACTAGTGTGTGTATATGTGTGTGTATGTATGTGTGTGTGTATGTATGTGTGTGTGTGTGTGTATATATATATATGTATTTTTTTTGAGGGGGCCAGAGTCTCGCTCTGTTCCCCAGGCTGGAGTGCAATGGCATGATCTTGGCTTCCTGCAACCTCTACCTCCCATGTTTAAGTAATTTTCCTTGTCTCAGCCTCCTGGGTGGTAGCTGGGATTACAGGTGCCCACCACTGCGCCTAATTTTCATGTTTTACTAGAGACAGGGTTTCATCATGTTGCCCAGGCTGGTCTTGAACTTCTGACCTCAGATGATCCACCTACCTTGGCTTCCCAAAGTGCTGGGATTACAGGTGTGAGCCACCACACCCGGCCTACTAGTATATGTTTAAATCACCATGTTATCCAAGGGATTAGATCACAAGCATATTATGACAGATGTCTAGTTATTACAATTTACTGTTCCATTTCAGTAAATGAAAAAATTTAGTGTGGTACAAAAAATAATTAGAGTAAAAAATATTCAAGTTGCAAAGTATCTTTCTAGAAAATATGATTCAAGTGTAGATGGAGGAGAAATAAGAAAAATGAACATAAGGTGACACTTACCAGAAAATGTAACTCTGGTGCGTGAGTCAAAAGGAACAGAGCAGAACACAAAGAAAGAAGCAGTTGAGGACTCATTAGCACTGATATATATTTAAAAGATGTTTGTGATGTGAGTGCTTTTTAGTGTTAAAAAATCTTAAGTTAGTGATTTTTATGACTATAAAAATTGTCACTCAAAAACACAGATATTTTCATTACTGCCATTTGCATTGACCCTATATTATGTATGTTAAAGATTTTCCAGAATAAAAAAGTTTAGACCTTACAAGCAAAAACACTACTTGGGTCAGTTTCAAGTTGTATCACTGTAGTACTACGTAAAACTAAAAATAAGAAAAAAGGCCTAGTGCAGTGGCTCACACCTGTAATCCCAGCACTCTGGAAGGCCAAGGCAGGTGGGTCATTGGAGCCAAGAAGTTCAAGACCAGCCTGTGCATCACAGGGAGATCCCATCTGTACTCTCTCTATATATATACATATGTATAGACCTATATATATATATATAGAGAGATACATATATATATGCATACATAGACATATACATGCATACACACACACACACACACACATATATATATATACAAAAAATTAATCAGGTGTGGTGGTGCATGCCTG
Source organism: Colobus angolensis palliatus (assembly GCF_000951035.1). Classification (NCBI taxonomy): domain Eukaryota; kingdom Metazoa; phylum Chordata; class Mammalia; order Primates; family Cercopithecidae; genus Colobus; species Colobus angolensis. The sequence continues at coordinate 6,179,060 of NW_012118487.1, read as the reverse complement.
TGGCTCCAGCTACTCAGGAGTTGGAGCCTAGGAGGCACAGGTTGTAGTGAGTCATGATTGCACCACTACACTCCAGCCTGGGCAACAGAGTGAGATCCTCTCTCAAAAAATTAAAATGAAAATTAAAATTAAAATTAAATAAGCAAAAAGCAAAAGATGGACTAGTCCCTTAGCTAGCCCACTGGTTTTATTCCCTTCTTTTATTGTCTTTTTTGCACCTTGTATCCAGTTATTGTAAATGTGCTTCAGTTTTCTGCATTTTATTTTACACAATCAAGGACAAAGGTAGAGTGATTTCTGTTTCTGCATGTATCATCCTCAGATAGGAATTCCAGTCAATTGAAGTCACAACTGAGCGTGCATGTTTGACCACCATCTGTATAGTGCGCTCTGAAACTTCTCCATTTTCAGTTCGCTAGCTTCCTTTAGCAACTACATTTGTATAGTATGACACATTAGTGCTGGAATTTTTCTCCAGCTAGCATGCCCAGGATCTATAGCAGACAAATGAAGTCTTAGATCTGTTTCTCACTCCATATTGCTGCCAACTCCCTGATGCAGATGCCGATCTTTTTTGTGATTCCAATCTAAATTTCAGCTTTTTATAAGTGTTTTATTTTTGCTAGCATTTTGCCTTTGCACTCACTGATTTAACGTGCTTTTCACATGGAATCCTCAGCTTTCCTCACAAATACAGTTTCTGGAAAAGTCGTTACATTTTACTAACCTCTTTTGATTCCAATGGACCCATTTTTCTCTCCTATGTAAATTTACCTTTTGCTTCCTTTTGGTTCATCAGTTTGTAAATGTAAGATGTCAACTTAGATGTCAGAATTTTTTTCGGTACATACATAATCTCTTTGTAAAATTAATAAATGATTGAACTGCAGGTGTTAGACTCAGAGAGCTAAAAATTATTTTTTGATCGAATGGCTTCATTGTAGTTGTCAATTGTCACAGACATATTTTCCATTGGGTTGCTCTGGTTGTGTCATAAACTTTGACTTGGTGTGATGCAATGCTGTGCTTCCTGGCTCAAGAGTACGATATAATCTTGGTAATATATAAACTGCATTACAGTTTTACAATCAGAGTCACTAAATTCTCTTTTCTTTCATATACATATGAAAGAAAAAAGATATATATATATATACACACACACACACACACACACATCTCCCTCCATATATATAATATGAATTGTGATCACTGCTACTTTTATAAATTATTGTGGCAATTAGGAAACAATGTTTTTACTTCGGCTCAAATATAATATTCCTACTTGGACAGAAATGAAGTTTGTTTATAAATAATCTGTTTTAAAAACATTTACTCATTAAAATGTTATTTTAGAGAACACTTGCATATTTTTTCTAAGAAACTGGGCCCAGGAACAGTTTTGAATGGCATTACAGTTAAGGGTAGTAAGCCATAGTTCATGGCCAGAAGAGCAAGCTGTTGGAGAAGTTGTAAGCCATTTCAAAATGTCTGTAGCCTTGCATAAATATTACTAAATACCAATTCCAGAAAACTGTTGTGAATAATTAAGTAAAAAGCTAATTTGTCTGGTTATTTTCCTGTTATGCTAAAATAACAGTATTTTGCAGATTTCCCTTTAGCAATGTTATTCTTATTCAAAATGAACAAGTGAATAAAATCATATTAAATTGTTACACCTGAGACTTGCTATCTTTATACTTAAACCTTTAAAACATCACTTAATTATAACCCCAGAGTCATTTTATGTACAGATACAAGAAAACAGTAAACCCTGCATGATTTTTTTTATTATTAAGTCTGATTATTACATACAGCACAAGATGTCACTCCAGTCGATATGATTCATCTCAGATCATAGCATATGCGGTAATGAAATGTTTTCATTCCCAACATGTGACTGTGTCTTCTCTCTGCCAATTCACAGTGCAAGATTAACTAATTGAGAAAAATGAAAGATAGCTTCTGTAAAAAAACATTATTCAAAAGGCACTATTCTATTTACTGATGTTTTAAATAAATTATTGTAAGATTAAATCAGGAATTTTCAACTCTACAATAAATTAGCCTTTATAGAGACAAAATAGTATAAATATGTTTGGTCATTATCAGTTTACTGGGTCTTTGTGGAGAATAAATTTGGAGTAAAATGTACATTTAAGCTTCTTTTGAGAGCCCTCTGTTTAACTCTTCCAGTTTTTATACACAAAACGTATATATAATTGGAGTTTGTTTTACACTATGTGCTTGATGATAAGTTGTTTCTCTTGTAAAGTACTATTTTTCTGTCACTGTGGTATAAAAGGCTTGTCATTGAAACGAACTCTGTAAGGTTGCTCAGTGTTATAGTTAACAAAATTCCAAAAACACGTATTCCTTCTCACTCCAAGAGTAGCACAGCCTTACATGAGTCCATGCTGATGGGAACCTACTGAAGCATGTCTTCCTCAGGATTTCCATTTTAAGGTTAAATTTATTTCCTCTGTCAAAGATCTTGGATTTAAACTTCTTCAACCTTTCTCTCTTTAGAAATATGTGAAAATTAATCAACCCTTTAGTAATATGATTTGCTAAAAGTATTTGCTCTTCCCATTTTTTGTTCTTCTTTAATTCCTATGATAATTACCTTGGAAAGTCAAATTCCAACAGCAGCATATCTACAAAGCATGCCCACCATGAGGCAACACTACAGGCTATAAGGTGAAAAAAAAGTTTTATCAAATACCAGTAATTTAACCTCCTTGACCTGAAATAACTAATTTATTTGTCCCAGTTACCATTTCACATTTTGACATAATTTTTTTTTTCATTTATTGCATCATTTGCTTCAGTTCATGTTTTTGTTTTTTCTTAAGAAAATAGTCATATCTTTAGAAAGGCCCCCATCAGCACTGACTACTGAGAACTTAAACAGAACCAATGCATATTGATTTTTCTCATGCCCACTCCTTGACTGGAATGATAAATTATCTTATTAGCTTCCATGTTGTTAATTTTAAGAGAACTTCAAGTATTGCATATTTAATGGTTAATCAAATTTATTTCAAGGAAAAAGAGGGAAAAAGTAGAGTCTAGAATTTAGATTTACCAATTTCATTTCCAGTACATGGCTTCAACCATTAGAGGATACAAACATGGATAGATAGAAGGATAATTCAATTCAAATTTCACATTCCACATCCACTTTGTTAGAGATTATCACATTTCTAGTTACTGTTTTAAATTATTTTATTTAAAGCATTATTTTGCAGCCATCTATAAGAAGACTCAGGCACTGGAGCCATGTTCTCTTCCCTTGAACTACTGAATTGGTAGTTGTATGGGCGGTTGTGCTGGGTATTTAAATGCAGTCATGGTGAGGTTAAGACAAACAGAAAGAAACAAACCAATACAACTTTGAACTTGGTTTATGAAAACCTGGGATCAAGTCTTGGATGCTCCTTTTGGCTTAACTTCCTGAATCTCACCCAGTTTCAGGCATTTATAGGAAGAGGTACCCCACTGGATACCTGTAGGTATCCTAATATTGGCTATATAAGGTTACAGGAGAACAAAATAATATGTTTTCCCCACCTATTGCAAGGTTCATGGCTGACATTCCTATAAGAAAAGACATATTAACAAGAAAAGAGCATAACAAATATATTTAACCAAAGTTTTATGTAACATGTGAATCCTCGGAAAGGTAAGACCCAAAGACCCAGAAACAGTTGTGCATTTTTATGGATGGTCATGCAGAAGTACTATTGGAGGACACAAGGGTATGATCTAATGGTAATAAGCTGGGGGCAACTTAGCAAAGCTTATTAGTTCAGGTGCTTCTTGATGTCCTTATGTATCATTTTTCCCTCCAGGTGTAGGGCAGGACACTTGTCACATGAGGGTCTTCCTGGGAGAAAGGAGAGAGGAGGTCAAAGAGTGACCTACCTGCTTCCACTATTTTCTCAATTTCCAAGGTGCCATATTTTGGGGTGTCATGTTCTGAACCCCAACAAGGCCTACAGCCACCTGCCCGGATCTGTCCAAAAATATGACATGTGTGAGTGTATTTACTTATTATTCATTGATTTATGAGAGGAAGTAGGAGGCTGTTTGACAGTGCTTGAGAGAGAGGACAGTGGAGATGAAAACACAGGGGAGGTAGTAAGGCAGATATTAGGGCAGAAGGTGGAAGGACCTTTATAACAAGACATTCAAGTGACTGGGGAACTTGGGGACCTGGGGCAAATTATAATACTTCATGGGACAAAGGTATTCCCCTTACTTCAATATAGAGCAGCAGGTAGAGAGCAGAAACGGCAGAACCCTCAAAAGGCCCCCTGCCATAATGCCTGCAGCCAGGCTCCTCTTTGGACAAAGAGGCCAGATAAGGGGATAATTCCTGAGCACAGGGGAGGTGACTTCTGGAAGCTGGGCAAGGACAGGAAATCCTCCAGACTTGGGAGTAGGAGTGTAAGCATGTTCTTGTTCTTTGAGTTATTTGGAGTAGGAAGGTCGGGTCTTTGTTTCATTGTGTCTTGGGTAATAACACAGCATAAAGGCTAAGAGCCCCGCCCTGCCTGGGCTCTTAATCCCTCCTAATTATGTCCATCCTAGGAAGTTACAGAACAACAGAAATAATTACATCTGTTATGAGTAGAATTCTTGTAAGAATAAATGGAATTAATACATTTTAGAAGAGTGCTTGTGCAAACTCCGGTCATAATAGTAGAGAGAGTTTTGGATTTGACCGATCTAGACATAACATTTTTTAATTCTGCTTGTAATTGAGGCACTTCCATCGACACAAAATGAAAGAGGAAGGTGCCAAAAAGTGAATAAATATTTTAATATTTTATTAAACATTTTCATTTATTTCATTAAAATTTTCATTAAACAATATTTTAATGAAATAATGTTAACCATCAAAATAAATGTAAAAATAATCTATGATGAACAAAATATCAAAATTTTAAACAAAGACAAGACTCTAACAGCTTCGTTATTGAGATGTTTTTCACAGACACACATCTTGCTGAGGTAACTGTTCAATAAGAAAAGCCATCCCAGGGCTGAGTGAGGTGGCTCGTGCCTGTAATCCAGCACTTCGGGAGGCCAAGGTGGGAGGATCTCTTGAGCCCAGGAGTTTGAGACCAGCCTGGGCAGCAAAGGGAGACCCATCTCTACAAAATAAAATTTAAAAAATCAGCTGGGCATAGCGACACACACCTGTGGTCCCAGCTACTCAGGAGGCTGAGGTCAGAGAATCAGTTGACCCCGGGAGGTTGTGGCTGCAGTGAGCTAATGATTGCCCCCTGCACTCCAGCCTGGGTGACAAAGTGAGACTCTATTTCAAAAAAAAAAAAAAGAAAACAACCAAAAAAATAAAATGAAAAAAAAAATCGTTCTTGAACAGATTTTGGGTCTTCTTGTAAGGACTGACTAAAGGGATAAGACATGACTATGGGTTGCCCTTTTTCAATATATATCTCTAACCATCTAGCCACTGACACAATTTTAATTATATGATTATGTGTATGTACACATACATGTATGTGTATGTACATAGGTATGTACATAGGTATGTATGTGTATGTACATACCTATGTATGTGTACCCACATATATATAAATATATATGTGTGTGTGTGTATATATATACTGTAAATAAAAATTACCATAGAATATTGTGATGGGCTCAATTTTTAAAATACAAATACATTTTGCCAGTTAATACTGATACACTGTAAAAGACTAGAACTATCACAAGACTAGAAAACCAAACACCACATGTTCTCACTCATAAGTGGGAGTTGAACAGTGAGAACACATGGACACAGGGAGGGGAATATCACACACACCAGGGCCTGTTGGGGGTGGGGCTAGGGGAGGGATAGCATTAGGACAAATACCTAATATAGGTGATGGGTTGATGGGTGCAGCAAACCACCATGGCACATGTATGCCTATGTAACAAAATTGCACATGCTGCACGTGTACCCCCAGAACTTAAAGTACAATAAAAAAATTCTTTTAAAGACTAGAAAGTCATTTTAAAAAATAAAATCAATTTACACACATAGTTTTAGTCATCCATTCAATGCATATATGTTGAATGGGAAATTTTGGCTAGACTCCAGATACGTAAAGAAAGTTTCCATAGCTCTGTCCAGTGATTTTCAATTTTTCCTTCTTATGTGGAAACCTAACATGGCAAACAGACGAAGAAGATAAATTCTGAGTTGTTCTGATTGAAATGGAGATGGGAACCTCTCAATCCCCCACCTCATATTCCCCACCTACAACCTTGACCACTGAAGAGACTGGACCCCAAGGGTTTGAAAAACACTGATTTAAATAACTGTGCAATAAATATCTTAATATGAATAACAGCATAGTCCCCAAAAGACAGAAAGAAGATACACCTACAGGAGATCTATTTTACAAGAGAATATAATGATTTTGAATGTAATTTTTCAATGCACTAAAGCCTAATCTACTCTCTTGTTTTGCATTGAAACAGGCACCCGCTTGTCTCTGAATAATCTCTAATATCTGTCAATGACAGCCTCTATTTCCCGTGCTAGAGCATTCGGAAATTTTGTTTGGTGTCTTTATTTATTTGGGCCCCTATAGACCACTGGGACCTGACACAACAAAGTCATGCAAATAAATCCACTGTCTCCATATTCATCTGGTGCTCTTTCAGATGAAAATACCACGAAGAAAGAAACAGAGGTCTGGGTTTTTTATTGAGCAATTGCTGTTGCATAATTGACAGAAAGCGTAAAAATCAAGAATTCTTAAACCTGTCCTTTTGCTCTCTGGGGACAGTAGAGATGTCTATAGGATATTTTTGCCTCTGTGGCGTATTTGAGATGTGAGACACATTAACAATGAGAAGGGTTTTAGGTCAGAATCACTCTGCATCATAGATGCCATTATCTGCTGATTTAGCTGGGCTGAAAACTGCTGAAAAATAATCCTTTTTGTGCCCTTGTCAGTGGCTTCAGCCTAGAGTTATAGAAAATCAGCTCTACCTGAGTCAGATAATCATTACAAAATGAATTTTGTTCCTGACTCAATGGAAGTAATTGGGGAGAAATATTTGATAGGTATGACGAAGATTATCTTAAGTTAAAGCTTTCGAGTACTTAAAAAGTACTAAGTGCTGCTCATAATTGAGCCAGTATAGGCATCCGCAAATTATCCTTCAAACTCAATGGAGGTGATCACTTAAAACATTTCTACCCCCCAAAGCTTGATGTTCTCCTTTTCCTTGGCTCTGGCGAGGGGCACTGGGTTCACCCCGCCGAGGTCTCCCCTTGCAGAGCGCAGAGCTGATTACCCAGCAGGCGGTGCAACTCCAGCGGGGAAGTCAGAATGGTGCTGACTGTTCCCTGGGGAGGGACATCCTGTAAAAACACCAAGGTTGAGAACTGTCATATTCACAGCAGTAGGTGCATTTTCCTCAGAAATTAATGGAGCAAGCTGGGCAAAAATGTTTAAGCTACATCTTCCCTAGAGTAAGATGCAAATTCAAAGCTCTTTTGAAGCCCTGGAATGAAAGTTAAAGATAAGACTTTTTAGGGTTTTTTTTTTTTTTTTTTGACATTGATAATATAGGCAACCCTAGCACCAGGAATATTAAATTGAAATGCTAGATAAGTGGGAGAGGTGTTATTCAGGCTGGCTCCGAATGCAGCAACAACTCATTCTTGAGCCTGTTTACCCATGCAGCTTTTAATATATGATTACTGGGACGTGAGGGCAGGTTCTTCCCTCTAGTCAGTTATGGACATGCAATCCTATCAATTTATGACTGATTTATTTATAGGGGGTGATAAATATTTTCAATGAGTGGCTTTGACCCTGAAAGTAGCATCTGGTAGGAAAGTAGTAGCAGCTTTGGAAGTTCTCTCTTTAGTGTTCTGCAGGGCAAAAGAGGTGAAAACAGCGTTATTTTTCCCTGCACAGCATGCAATAATCTTAAATTATACATCCAGTTCAAGAGAAGTAAGAGCGAATTGTGTGCTAAGCTTAAAAGAATGCACAGCCCGTTTTGGAGAGCTATTTGTTACACTTTCTTAAAGAATATGCTCATAAATATGTTTCCATTGATTTGGTGATGGCCATAGTCAAGGTTTCGGAGGCTTCCAAATTACCCCTTCCATCCACACAAAGGAGAGGAAAAACCTAATACAGAAGCCCTTTCTACCTTGGTAGTTTGTGCAGAAGGACAGTCTCTGACTGGGATTTGGCACTCATCTCTCCTAACAGCTCATGTAACACACACGCTTTCCACACCTGCGTTATCACATGGAGCTGAAAAGCTACAGAGTTTCCAGCATTATTTGTCTCATTTTATCAAGAAGAAAATTGTAGCTCTTAGAGGTTAGGTAATTTGCTCAAGAGAAGAAAGGAAAACCCGATTCATTCATTCATTCATTCATTCATTCATTCATTCATTCATTCATTCAAACACTTACTGAAAGAATATTTATCAAGTTCTACTCAGTGCCAGTTACATTTTCCCTTCCACCACTGGCTAGTTCTGTGGCTCTCAGCAAATCCCCAAAACGCTCCAATGATCTATTGATTCCAAATAAGAACTTGAGATGAGAAAAGGGCCTCAAAATCGGGGACTTGAATAAGTGATCTCTTATTTGAGATCTCTTCTAGCTATAATTTTTATACTTGCATTTAAATTGTTTACAGTTCCCTCTTCCAATTTACTTACTGTCATATATGCTCAGAGGATACAATTTTTCACTTTTGTTTATTTTGCAGCTAAAAGCTCAGGAGGAATGAAAATTGAATTAGAATAAAATTTCTTGGATTTTTTTCCTAATAAAATATTTTGGAGACTTTATTAGAAATATTTAAAGGTTTGAATATCCACAGCTCTTATGTATCTCCCTAAATTATTTTTCCCGCTGCCGAATATTCGAGGTCACCCAATATATGACCTGACTGTTGCTTTCAGATGGTGCATTTACTTTAAAAATAATTGTCTTATATACATAAAATATTTAAATCAGGACTTGAAATCCTCAGTCACCAAATCGCTGCCAGCAACAACAACGAAAAATTGGGATCCAACTAATTGGAAAGCATTAGAGCATGAGCATTTGGGTGTGATTCATTGTCACTGATGATGCTTCCAATTACTCACACATATTTATACATTCAGAATCACGTGAATACTTAAAGGAGAAAAACAGGAGTCTACAATTTTGGTGTTATATTTTTGAGTGTGCATTAAGAGATTCCTAAATGGCCTTACCATCCCCCTGTCCTTCACAGAAAGACAGAGTAGCCTATTTAAATCATTAACGATGGAAAAATATTTGCAGCTTGCTTGTGTACATGAGAAATGAACTGGGTTATATGAAAAGTTGTCTCCAAACATTCCATACAAATTATAACCATATCAATTAAATGCTAGTGGCAAATATTTCAATTATCCTTAATGCGACAGAGCTTATAAATGAGCAGATTGGGAGACTACTTGTACTTTATATGTAGACGTTCTCTTCAAAAAGCCACAATTATAGTTTTGCTCATGAAAAATCAGTCCATAAAATGCAAATGTGCTACAAGCTTGGAGTTTATTTTAATGTAACATTATCATACGGTATTATAATAACCTTACTAGTGCCTTTTGAAAAAGCTATAAAAACCAGATTTAAAGACATACATTAGTATGGTCTTTCATTAAAATGTCATCTTTAAGTGGACTCAGAATTTCTTTGGTAATGTTCCTACTTCTCCTTGCTGCCTAACACATCTAGGAACTCGATCACACTCCTACTGCTGCAACATGCCGTGTTGGCCAACAACAGGGATCACCATGAAAGCCCTGAACGTCCATGCTGTCTGCTCACATTTGCAAGCTTCAGGTTGTAATTGCTTTTGATTTCAACCTCTGCTTTTGAAAATACACTGGCCATTTTCAATCCTTCATTTTCATTGAAGACAGATATGTTTATTAATTCTTTCAGTAAAAAGAGCACTTTCTCTTCAACATACTTTCTTTAAATATATCAAAAGATTTAAATTTAGATATCTGAAAACTCCCGCTAGATGACACATTATTAAAACATCTGCCTTTCCATAAGCCATTCTGTTCCTTGCCATTCCACACGTCCTTTTCTACTTCACCAGACAAAATTGCCCAATCTAAATTTCAGCTCAAGTGTTTGATGGTTTTCACGCTGAGCTCAAACTGTTAATGCTTCCCTGAGAGAATAGAATTGAAACGGGATTTAATCTAAAATAACAAAATAGAATAAGGGTTTTACATAGAAATAAGTAATGCCTTGCACATTCTTATGCAAGTTTTTCTTTTCTAGATTTTGCACAGAGTAGAGAGAAATGACACATCGCCAACATTCAGAATTTGACTCAGTAGTGAAGAACATTCTAAATAGATAAATACTTGGTGTTGTTTGTCATCCAATTAATGCACTTCGCTAAAGCCAAATTTTAAATGATTGAAAAAAATTCCCAATTTTAGCATTGAATTTAATATGGTTATTTTAAACAGTGATATTTGCAAATATCATGTTAGACAACCATTATGAACGTCTTGAAAATGCTGACTGGAATAGTAGATAGTACCCTCCTTGGTACACATGTCACAAAAGGCAGAGACTGGCAACTAAGCATTCTCTTGTAGAACCCGGATGCTTCAATTGACTACGCATCGCAAAGCAAGTAACAAACTACCTATTCATAGCATGACTGCAAAAACTGGGAGAAGGATTTTGGAGAGAAACCGTGTGGTCTTTGCCAGAGGAATTAAAAAACCTTTATTTTAATCAAGTTAAAATCACTTTATTAAAATCACTTAAGTCAGACAGGACCTATCTGTCTGTCCAGCCCTCCTATCTCCCTTTCTCTTGGAAAAATGGTCCTGTACTTTATCCTGCTCTCATAACTATGGCCTCTTTCAGATAAAATTTTAAAAACACACACAGAGGAATTATAGTTTTATATCAAAAAAATTAATAGGACTCACTTTAACATAAACTCATGATTTGTCCCACCTTGTTGATACTGGAAAGATAAACATCTTTTGACCTGTTCTCCGTGTGTATATATTTTTCTTTTTATAAAAAGATTGAAATATAAAATAAAATCACATTCCAAGATGTCAGTTCAGTTCCTTCAGCTATCATGTGAGAATAGTTAAAATAGCTCTAACTCACTTCACTGGGTGGATGTGAGGCTTAATGGGTGAGAGAATATTTGCAAAGTGCTTTGTAAAATTTTCGGTTCTATGCCACTGTATGTTTTTAAGCTATGACCTAGTAATCACGGTGACAAATAATGTTAATTTTATTTGTATGACCGCAAAGTACAAATCGTCATACAAATAAAATTAATTGATAGCTAATTCCAATATTTTTTCAGGACCAGCTATGAGTTTATGTTCGCAGTTGTCTCATACAGAAACCTAGACCAATTCCAATGAACTGAGTTGCTAAAGATCCTACCACATTTATTTAAAATGTTTATTTTTTTATCTTTTCTGCTTACTATCTATAAAAATAAAGACACATGTTTTATTCATTCAGATTATCACCTGGAAATAGTTGCTCATGCAACTATTTTCTCTTTTTTTGGTAGACTTTATTGCTTTTGCTCAAAAGGTATGAGAATGAGAACATAAAACTTATAATTGTGTCTCAATTTGCAAATAATGGAAAAGTGTGTTGTTGTAAAAAGCCAGTTAGACAAGGTTAAAATCAACCATTAAATTGAAAGACAGATTTAACTTTTACAGACACTTGTTATCAACGTTTAATGTTAACCAAACATACAATTCAGTGTTAGTTTTGGTGATATTTTGTGAATGAATTGGTGATATTACTCTAGAATAGGCCTCCACTATTAATAAGTTGGCTGCATTATTTAGAAGGAAGATTTTTTTATTTCTTTCTGCCATAATTAACATATGCATGAAGAAGTCCCTACTTTTTGGTATAAGTTTAAAAATTAAATGAAAGCTTTGTATATATAGAGATATGTAGTTTTATCTCTATCTGTATATAGATATTTTTTATAGATATGAAACCATGCATATAGTTTTAAATATATATATCCAGATAAAATGATATATAGCTATATATAGATATAGAGGTATAATATGGAAGTATTGATATATATGTAATATAGATGTATATTAATAGTTATATATGTTTATTAGAACTGTTCATGTGTGTCATTCACTTATATATGAATGGTAAGGTTGAAAGGTCTTGGCAGCATTATTATTCCATGAATAAAGGGTGAAGGAAATAATTATGTTTCAAAACTGAAAATGAATATGGAGATTTTTCATATAGCGATTGACATCCACCATGAAATGACTAGAATAAAATTGACTTAAAAATTATTCATGATAAATCAAAATTAAAAAGTTAAATGGAAGCCTACCTACTTGAGGATAGCACATTAAGAATTTTGTAGAGTTTTATAAGAAAAAAAAACCTATACAAAACTCTGTCTTTTCTCTTTTTTTGGTAGACTTTATTGCTTTTGCTCAAATATCAGAAGTAATACAATCTGTCTATAACACATTCACAGAATATACAAATGTATCAAATCAAAAGTAAACTTCCCTACCACTACCATCTCCTCGTCCTCAAAGGTAACATGATGTTTCATGCTGATGCTATCCAGGCTCTGTTTTCTATGAGTTGTCACTTAATGTGGCAATGTAGAGAGACCTTTTCAAAGATTTTATCATTTCTATTTGTCTGTTCATATACGAGGGTATTTAAGTCATTTGTAATTTTCCACTTTGGAAACGTATTTCAATAAATGTGCTATATAGACTGAGGGATGGAAGAGGCATGGCCATTTGTTGTAACCCATTCATATGCTCAACAATCCTAGGAAATAGTTATTAGTATCCCACATTTTACAGTGATGCAACTAAGGCCCAGAGAGGTTAATTAACTAGAGTAAAACCACATCAACCAGAAAGCAACCAATCTAGCCAGGCTGGCTGTGAAATCCAGTTCTCAGTACCTTCTCTATTCCAGCAGTTTGGCCAGGACTTCAGGTCTATTGCTCACTCTTTGAGGCACTGAGCACCTTTCTTCTGTCTAAACCTTAGTCTCTTGATGTGCAAAAAGGAGAGAGAAGTATTCTATGTGTCTAGCACATAGTAAGTGTTCAGTAAAGGTGAATTATCATTATTCTTATAATTAATTTGACATTTAAATTCATATATTCTTCAAAAATGTCTACAGAACATATCCCTAGAAACAATGTTGCTAAGTCATTGTATGTTTCAGATTGTGTTGTTTGTTAGTTAATTGGCAAAGCAGTCGTCAGAGCTACTCCAATAGAAATGAACATCAGAACAGTTAGGAAGTATTGACTGATAATCCGTGCTTTAGAAAATCAGATCAACTGTGGAAAAAGTTGTGATGGATACGTTTAAAAAATTGTACTTAATTTTATTTTTTGACATATAATAATTTTCTATTTTAATAGGGTATGTAATGATGCTTTGAAACATATAATGTATAGTGATCAGATCAAGGTAATTCGCATAATGATGTCTACTTTTAAAAAACATGACAACTTCTCCCTTCTACACCTAAGCTGAAAATCAGTCTCACACATTGATTTTCCCATTATCACTTAATACATCAACATAAAATGCTGTTTGCCTTAACTTCCATAACCTGTAAATATTTTGCTGTTCCTGCAAGCACTGGTTTGACTTTTGTTTCACTGTAATCTATACACTTCTTTTGCTCATTTTCATCATTGAAACCATATGGGAAATGAGTAGCGATGGTTCAGAGTTACCAATACATAGGTGTAGAGTGCAGCTACTTTGTGGAGATATGTATGATTCTTCCAAAATATAAATCCCTAAATGTAAGGTATTGATCTGCTTATTTATTAATTTATATTTACTGAAAATGAAGAATGAAAGAGATGCTTTGTTGATGACTGTTATCCCCTTTCTCCCTCAAAAAAAGGTTCCCTTTCTAAGAGGAAAGATATCCTCACCTATGCTTTGGTCACTTTTGCCTTCACCAGGTACTTTCTAGAAGATCCACTGGATGTGTTTTGTCTCTGTATTTTACCGACCTTTCGTTTTGTATGTCTGCATGATACACCATTCTTCAGTTATATTCCCATCCATTGACTAAAATATCAAAGAAGCAGAAATAAATGTAAGTGGAAGCAAGACACAGGCCAATCCCAAACAATCATTCTTCGTGACATACGGTGTTCGGCCGACACCTAGAGTAAGATGGGAACATTTCACCTTTTGTGCCATGAAGCAGAGGGTATCCCAGATGCAAAAAATAATTGACACCATTCTTTGGGCATATTAATGCCTTCTCAGGCAAAAGCAGAAAAATGTTATTAAAATGTAAAAGTACAGCTGCGATTGGATAATTCTGAGTTCTTCTCTGAAATAAGTGTAAAGAAAATTTGGGGCTTTCTACTGGAAGAACTTAATATCTACTGGCAGATTGAGATCGAACACATATTTCTCCAGTAGTTTCAGACTAAATTGTCCAGAACCTGTATCACTTTTGCCAGTTAATACTGCTTTTTGGGAACGTATTTTTTTAATTACTATTTTTAAAGCTTAAGACTGCTGTGACACTTCTCTGGTGAGAGGTATAATTTTATCCTTTGTTGTCGCAATTAGTATGTTCACACTATGATGCTAATTGAGTGAACCTCATCAGAAAGGAAGGCGGAAAAAAAATCACAGTCATTCTGTGGATTAAATCCGTAACTTTAATAAGGTGGAACTCTTTCAGATTCATCTGCAAGTCTTAGAAATAATTCTGAGAAAAAGTTGTACCGAAATATACTAAAGAATTGAAAACAAAAGATATGTAATATTCAGAGGGATTTTTTAATGACTGATTTAAAATTTAATTGTAAGCTCATTGCTTTTCTAATTATAGATCATATTTCCTTAGATTTTCTCAGGCATGGTTTTACACATACAACTTTGATATTTTACATTTGATTTAGCTTTTCTTTGGCCTAACTCAAAAGGCCAGCGTAGGTAAACTAAGAAAGACCATGCAGTGGTATCAACATAAGTCTCAACCATGTGACTCATCTTATTCTAAAAATCCTTCAAGCTTCCTTTCAAAAGGCTATGCAGTAATTGTTGTGTTACAAGCAGTTCTTTATCAGAAAACTTCTATCTCCAACAGAAGACTGGTAGTAAACTTCTTTTCTGTATAGTCAAAGCTTGTCTGGATTCCTTACAGTTTTTTAGTTTATTTTCTATGCATAGAATACATATTTAAAAGCAAAATGAAAGGTTCACAAACTTTAAGCTATTTTCAGTTTTACACTGTTTCAATGACAGGATGAGTGTCTGCACATCTCATTTTTTTTTAACTGTAAAAGGATCTGACTTGTGCTAAGAACGCGGTTTGGTTTGTATTTCCAGCTCTCACATGTGTGCCTGCGTGTGTGTATTTTATCCCAGCTAGTTATAACCTGATAACCTGATTTCATACTGTGCTTCAGCACAACAATAGAGTCATCACACTGAAGCAACACAGTAAGCGGCCACATTAACCATCATTTTGCTTGATCACTCAGGAGAGATTAAATTTATTCATTTTTCCGATAGATAATCAAATATTAAAACATGTTAAAGGAACTCTTGAGCTGTGACATGCTCATTTTGCCAAAACAATATCCTGTATGTGATGTGTCACACTTCTTGGGGAGATATTTGGAGGAATTTTCATCAGATCTTTTTTCTTCTCATTTGCATTTGGTTTATCTAAAGTGAAATTCATTCAATTTTATTGAACTGTAATTCTAGTAATTTACAATATTTACATGCTGCGGTTAGATTGAAATCAGTCCTTAATTCAAATTCAATCTAAATTTACTGCATAGTAATTAGGGCTTTGTAACTGACACTAGGGGCCTATTGATTTAATGAAAAACTTAACCTTACAGTAAGTGTTTAATTAGTTGCTGCAGTAGATTCTGTTCTGTCCTAAATTGTGGACTTTAGAGAATCAGGTACTAATTTAAATTACACAACTATATAGAGATCAGAACTAATTTTTTTTTTACATGTAGCCTAACAGATGAATTAATTTCTTCCTCTTTGAAAAGGATAAGGGAAAGAGGCGGTAATGAAAGTAATTTCCTACCCTGCCTAATTTTATGTAAGGCCAGGCTAGCTATGCTGGAAATGATTACCTACCTCTGTTAAATATTGATATAAAGAGTTATGAAAATTAAAAGTCAATGAGATTTCTTCAAGGATTATTTTGTAAATGGAAAACTGAAACAATATACATATCTACTTAGGGCAGAAAGACTCTTGATCCAGGAAGAAAAATAAAAGATTATCCCAAATAAAACCAAAGGTGTTTTTCTTTAGATAATATTAATCGACAGCCCAAAGCATCCTTGTTTTAACAATCATATTAATTTTTCTGAGTGAGAATTTAAAACATAAGTTTCAATCATTGATAGTGATTTTAAATGGTAGTCACTGATGGTTTCTATAAAAATAAACATAATCAAAGCAAACTATTTTAATTTTAGCTAATGTTTTTTCTAATTTAAGAATTACAATAAAGAATTAAAATAAGGACACTTTTAAACTGAATTTTAACTTGTCTGTAACCTGTCAGGTCTATAACTCATTGCTCTTAGTACACATTTGTGTTCTCAAAGCTAGAAATAGTAACATTTCTATATAAAACTAAGAGATTAATGCCAAAGGAAAGAAGATTCCTGCTGGCGCATTATTCATCTCTTGTCTAATTTATATTAGATGTACTAAAGGTACGGTGGAAGAAGATTTTTTTTTTTTTTAAAGAGTATCACTTTGATTTTTCATTTCTTGTGAAAAACAGAATTATTTGATGGCAAAAAACAGATTTTCAATATTTCAATATATATTTTCAAATACTAAAGTAACTGTTAAAACATTCTAGGCAGATAACATGGATAACATCATTAACGTATGAAATTGGCACATAGAAATAAAGAACACAGTTAAATAATTAATGCTGCATTGATGCCTAATATCACAGTTGGTGAACCAAGCATTTCAATGTTGATCGACATGGAATTAGTTTAAAAATATATAAGCAATGCCTACTGCATAAGTAAAATAAGATAAAATCTAATTTATACCTCAAAATAGTTGGAACACCTGTTTCAAATGAACCAATCCTTACTAAAACAAAAATATTTCATTCAAAGATTTCTCATTTCAGAGACTTCAATTTTTACCTTAAGCCACTGAGTGAAAAATTTTAAGATGTGAAATTCCTAATAGGAATAGAGACATTAAGATGCCATTCAAAAACTTGAGAGAAAAAAACCCTGCAATATGTGTTTGAGTTTTTCTAAGACTTTATTTTGTGAAAACATTTTGCAAAAATATCTTTCTTTTCTTGACAAGACACCAAATTCACACTTCACCACCTTGACAATACACCGAATTCAGACCTCGCTCCCCCAACACACCTCAGCAGGAAAGCAATACACACCAGGTACAGAAGGTTGCAAACCACACACTCTTCTCCCTTAATGCTTGCTCTGATGAATGGCACACACACCAGCCATATTGCCCATCTCTCAGAGCGGCCTCCGCTGCCAGCACAGCTGAAATCTGGAGACTTGCCACATTCACATTGTCAGCTTAAACACCCAGTAAGGACACAGACTGCGAATAAGACAAAGTACCATAGCATGTTGATCCACTTCACTGGCCCCACCAATTAGCTGTGAAGAATACGGCTCATTTAAAAGTGTACATGATCATACTGAAGCATAGCTGAAAATTAGATATATAAAAAAGGAGGTCATTAGCTTCCACTTGTCTTATCTTCAGCTAAATGAATCTCAGATAAAATCAAATAGGACAAGTTGGGTCTTTTTAAGCTTTTGAGCCCTTTCTTATGTACTTACATTAGATGGATCTCTATAAAGAAAGTTTATAGCACCGCTATTTACAACACCACAGTTAATGTTGTGTTACAGCTTTCATTATCAACCTCTATTTTCAGAGGTGCATAGCTTTAACATAAAAATTTGTTCTAGGTTAAACAGAAAAGCAGTGTGGTAGATTACATCCAGATAATAAACCTAAAGACGATAGCTACATCATTTTCAAAGTATTAGAATTCCAAGATAATGTACAATTACATTGGCATCTGGTACATGTTAATGAATCCTTATAGGTTACAAATATAATACTCTACTATAAATTTAAATGCTGTTTGTCTAAAATGTATACTTGAGATATTTTTGTTTGTGAGTAAACATTTAAATGTGACTCATTATAGATGGAATGTAGCCAAAAATAAATAAATAAGATTCACAATCATTTACAATCACAATTATAAATTAACTGCAGTTCATAAATGATGCATTTATCATATAAAAATATGAGGAATATAAACATGTGTCATATGCAATCTTTGTTCTTAAAACAATTTCTATAGTCATTTAGAGAATGTATAACATTTTCAGCTAGAAGATAGAGGGGCTGGAACAGAAAGTGTGACAGATCCAATACACTTCGTTTAGATTGGTTAGTAGATTGGCTGGTAGTTGGTTTTTGTTTGTTTGACTATTTATTTTTCAATCTTTAATAATGGCACGAATATGAGTAAATCTGACAACCCCACCTGTATTAGTGGGCTGTTG
Source organism: Colobus angolensis palliatus (assembly GCF_000951035.1). Taxonomy (NCBI): domain Eukaryota; kingdom Metazoa; phylum Chordata; class Mammalia; order Primates; family Cercopithecidae; genus Colobus; species Colobus angolensis. Next base: position 6,160,383 of record NW_012118487.1, on the reverse strand, counting down.
TAACAAAATTTGTCTAACAAAATACCATAGACTGCATGGGTTATAAACAATAGAAATTTACTTCTCACAGTTCTGTAGTCAGGGACGTCAAGATCAGGGTACCAGCAGATTCAGCATCTGGTAAAGGCCCTCTTCCTGGTTAACAGGCATTATCTTTTTACTGTGTTTCCACATGGTAGAAGGGGCAAGGGGCCTCCCTTAGTCTTTTTTTTATGATGGTAATAATCCCGTTCAGGGAGGCGCTGTCCTCATGACCTAATCACCTCCCCGAAGTCCCCGCCTCCTAATGTCATTAATTTGGGGGTTAGAGTTTGCACATATGAATTTGAGGAGAGACACAAACATTCAGATCATAGCAATACCGAAGCATCTCTGGATATCTGACCTCCCAGAAATTCAGATCCTAAAGCACAGGGTCCAGAAAACCATATCTGGGTGGTCCTGCCGCATTAGATCCAAACCCCTGTATGCCCCTGAAGGGTGTGCAGGGAAAAGAGGTAGGCGTTCAGGCTTCAACAAACACTGCTGGCAGGACCTGCCTCTGGGGAACAATATAGATGTCAAAAAAAACTCCCACACTGAGAACTGGGCTTCTGAAACTCTAGAGGTAATAATGACTCCTGAAAGTCATGAAAAATGTCTAGTTCCAAGCAAATGAGACCTGAATTGCATATTGGGCTGGGTCTTCAAGATCATAGTAGATTATTTCAGAGATTCTGGAAGGAAGGTTGTAGAACAAACCTGAACTTTGCAGTCAGGCAGCCAGTTGGCTTCTTCTTGGCTTTGTACTGAACCTCTACTTAACTTTTCTGAGATCTGTTTCCTCAAAATGGAATAAGAGATACTCACCTTGCAAGTTGATTTCGAGGACTGAATGATATTTTTGTATCCACATCACACATTATGTATGCATAAATATACTGTGTATTCTACAGATGGAAGTGATGGAGATTTTTATTGCTCCATGAGTACAGTTGGTGAGAAGTCAGGGTTTGGCAGCAAGTCTTTCTGTTTTCTGTGGCTCATCTCCAAGCCTTTCTTATCTCTGACCTTCCTGATTTCTCATCTGTGTGGGGACTTGAAACAAACCACAGGGTGAACATCACCTCTTTCTCTGGAAAGATTCATTTTTTGGTTCAGCAGTCAGCAGTACTTAGAATTTGATTTTGAACTGGGAAAAAGACTGTAGGAAATATAGTCAATTTTACCATGATTTGGGCTAATTTCTAGAACTTTTGGTAAAGATGTTGTCTTTTAGACACCTATGTGGCCACTTTAAAAAACTGCATATTTTGACCATCTTAAATAATAGAATAGAGTAAATTGAATTTTATGCAAATTCCTCGGTAAGTCAGCTTGACCATCTTTTTTTATACGTAGTCTTATATAGGTATGGATTATAACAAATAGAAACACATTGCAAGATTCACTGTTCTTATTCAGCTGGTTGAATACACACAGCAGATAGTGTCTGAGCCACCAAATAATACTGCTTGCTAAATTTTTCAAAATATTTACCAAAGTTATGATATTCTCCTCATCACAAACCTGGCTGAGCTGCTTCTCTCACATCCTGTACTGAGCAGAAATCAACCAGCAGCAAAATCTTCTTGCCATGGCTGCCTTGATTAACCTCAAGGTCCTCTAAGCCTTGCAATAATATCCTCTCAAGAATGCTGACAGACTCAGTGGCAAGTGACCAGAGGGGACTTCCCTGGAAATTGGCAGAGTGCTGAGAAAACCATTCATTCATCTGCAGGCAATGGCACTGCAATTCTGTAAATGCCCAGTGTTTCTTCCCAAGGCAGCCTCTGGCCTGAAAACCTCAACCTCTTTCTGATCCATGAACAATATTGAGTTTTAGGACTTCACTGTCTCTAAAAGAATCATACTTGTATCACTTCCAATTTCCTTTCATGAGACAAAGCTGTCCTTGGCAATGGCTATCAGAAAGCTCTAGAATAAGCTACTTGACTTCAAAAATAGAGAAACCAGATTGGGCTTTTAAAAGTACCATTGTATGTGCACATAGGCATGTGTGTGTGTGTGCATGGGTGTGCAATAGTTAAATTCAAATAAGGCTGAGACTAAACAATTTAAATCATAATCAATGTGGGTTCTTTACTTTCAGTAATTTATTTATAGTCATATTCCTAGTTCAGGAACATTAACATTTGATCTGGGCTCTGTTTGAATCATCTAGAAGTCTCACTGTTTATTTTAAGAAGTTGTACAAAATATTTGACTACACAAAGCATTGTATGATAGGAAAAACAATCTAATAACACATATATGTGTGCATGCATGTGTGCGTATAAAATTAGAAAATTCATATATAGGCCGGGCGCGGTGGCTCAAGCCTGTAATCCCAGCACTTTGGGAGGCCGAGACGGGCAGATCACGAGGTCAGGAGATCGAGACCATCCTGGCTAACATGGTGAAACCCCGTCTCTACTAAAAAATACACAAAAAACTAGCCGGGCGAGGTGGCGGCGCCTGTAGTCCCAGCTACTTGGGAGGCTGAGGCAGGAGAATGGCGTGAACCCGGGAGGCGGAGCTTGCAGTGAGCTGAGATCCGGCCACTGCACTCCAGCCCGGGCGACAGAGCGAGACTCCGCCTCAAAAAAAAAAAAAAAAAGAAATTTCATATATAGTAACCTAGAATCTTTTAAGGTTCTTCAAATAACTAATTTCATGTTTTTAAGATCCAGGTTTTAAACTTTATAATAAAGTAAAGCTCATGGAAAATTTTACTTTCAGCCCAACATAGCATGCAATTTAGTAATTATGGTTCATGTATAAATTATCCATCAGGGTATATTCTTAATTTAGTAATGACATTTGTAATATTTCCAAATCATTTGGTTTGAGAATAGGTTAAATAAAATTGATTTTAATTTTGCAGTGTATATTGTAGTATGCTTGCACAGAGTTAAGATTATATTTTATCTTCTATGAATATAACCTATTGGAGTTAAAGTTCTTCGGTTTTTGTTATTTTAAATACGTATTAGTTGTACCTATTTGTAGAGCACATGTAATATCTTAAGTCAAAGTGTAATAATCGAATCAGGGTAATGGGGTCTCCATCACCTCGAGCATTTGTCATTTCTTTCCATTAGGAACATTCTAATTTCACTCTTTTCATTATTTTGAAATACATAACACATTATTAACTATACGCACCCTATTGTGCAACTGAACATAACCTATTTTTTGTTTGCAGTTTGATGAGGGAGTATTTTTAATGTCTACCTAGAGATGACTCAGTATCACCAGATGGTATCATGCCATCCACAGGTTCCACTTTGCCTGTTTTGCAAGTTTGTGACAGCCCACAGGGATGTGCTGAGGCATCCATCCAGTCAATAATGTATCTGGGACAGCGCTAATACTGCAAACATCTTTATGAGTTTAAACAGTATCTATTTTGTTCTACTCCAGCAAAATCGGTTAATACAATAAGGCATGGCATTCCATTCAGGAACAACGCACTGGACTAATTACCCTAATCCCGGGCAAGAGGACAGAACTAGTTGTAGTCATTTTTATGGAGTTTTCCAAAAGAGCTACAGAAACTCTTCCTCATTTTATGCTGATATTCGTCATGAGTACAGAAAATCATTTCAGTAAAAACACCCTGCATATTGGTAAGAATTATAATAATGTCAGTGCTTATAATTGTTATCAGTAATAACTTAACATTATTACTACCAGTCATGTTATTTTTTAAAATGAGAATCTATAATGTGATGTGTGCTGTGCAGAACTTTTACCCTTTGATGAGTCTCTAGAGTCTTGTGCTATGGAGCAAATAATTTTCCATCTGTCTTCAGATTTTTCAAGTATCATGCTCTCTGGTGATTTGAAATTTTCTAGGCATTTCTCCCTCCGCCCTCCAAAAAAGCATAATTTTTCGTTTTGTATATAAAACAAATGTGTCATGTAATGTATTTTCAAACTAAAATCATTTTGTAATATCTTGCAAATTAATTTTGACTCTATTTGTGAGTTTTAAAAAATTCCATCTGAGACTTTGTGATTTAGGAATGCCTAAAAAAACTTATGGTCTGACTGGAAAAAAAAAAAAAACGGTTTCTAAATTTTAGTAAGTGTGGCATTTATTTATTGACTTTATTAAGAAGGAATGGGAGTGGCAAATGCTATATTAAACAAGAAATATTATAGTAAAATTCAAGTTTACAATTTTTCTTGGTTGGTTTTAGGCTTCTTTTCTTAAGTAAAAGCTGTATTCACTGTGAAAAAAATGAAGTCATAATTCATCTTCACATTACAAGATATAAATATAGAAGCACTTTTGAGAAAGTAAATGTATATGTTGATTATTCAAAATAAAATGGAATTTTGCTTTATATACTTTTTATCTCATTTTCTGCTTCTCTTACCCCAAATGTTAGAAAAAAAACTAAGACCAGATGAGAAATGGGTTATTCCTCATATTTCTCAACTATATTGTATATATATATTTAAAATCATGCCTAGACAAAGTAAGGAACAGGTAGTATTTCCCGTATGTGAGATACACATTTTAGGATTTCTTTTAAAAATATAGATATAGAAATAGTCATGCCAATTAATCACTTTTGAAGGATGTTGAAAAGTAGGTTAAGTAATGATTTTCTTGAAATTCATTGTTGAAAGTTTGCAGAGATGAGTGCTATTAAAATACATTATTCTATGTATGATTTTGCTTTTAAACCAGAAAAGTGGACATTAATTTGTAGTTTTCTACCTTAGTAATTTATCTACTTATGTAAATCACCTCACTTAATATATTCTGACAGTTGGCCTTAACAAGAACAATTTGAATACCACTTCCTTAACTTATTATAAAAAGCTTTAAAAATTAAAACTCATATGATAATGTTACTTCCATCATTTCTCCTATTCTAGTGAATGGCATTTTGGAAGCAAATGTATATTTGACCAAATTAACTTAAGCTGCCCTTTCTTCTTGGTAATAGTAGATAAACTTTGTTGTCATTTTATTAGCATTTACTATTATGCAAACATAGTGTTGCTGTGCTTCCATAATGTTTAGACAGTCGTCAATAATATTCGTTGGATGCTTGAACCAATAGGTTTGTGCATGTATGCGTGTGAGAAGGTCTATGCCATAATTCTTGAAAAAGACCTCTTTAATTTGAAGATCTTTTTAAGGTGTGATAAAATTAAACTTGTACACATTTTGAGAAAAAGCTAAATACTGCTTCTTTTTTTCACAAAGTACCACATATTTTAGCAAGTCTCCAAAGAACAGTCTGTAGAAATTCAGTTCATCTCTTCTTAACCAAGAGACATTGTAAATATGAAACAATAAATGCAGATAGTATTGACAGCACAGAAACATAAATGAAATCTATTAATTGCTTCAGTAATAAACATTTTGTAAGTACAGAATGAAATTAGAAAGAATGCATTTAGCAATCTAATTCTGGCAAGCTTGTTTTTCTGTCTTCCATTAACATAATGGTGTTTCTTTTAAAATATTAGTAAACATCTTTGGCTGACTGTGATAAAAATTTTGATTTCCAAAACGAGTATTTTCAGTATTATTTATACAATTGGACATAAATTCTATCATTGTTCAACAGATTTTGTATCCCAGCTAAACGGTGTTGCAAAATACAACATGCAAACAAGTTTTGGTGTTATCACAGGCCAGTCACTCCATCATCTTTCTCAACTCACTCTTCCCATCTGTAATATGAGAGAGTTAGATTAGATAAACTTTAGTTCTCTTGAAATTATACATTTTCATGTATATCTATTTACTGTTACTTTCTCTGGTCATATATCAAGATAACCTCTTTTTAATTCTATGTATGCCAATAAATATATTGGCTATAGTAAATACGAATTTTTCTATATATATCATTTGATTAGTTCCAAGTTTTCCCCAAATCTTCAAATAGAAGCAGTGATAAGTATGAAGCAGACCATTGTGAGAGAAAAAAAAAATTTGGATGCCCAAACCCAGACCAGTGACAGTGATACACAATGAAGAATAAGCACCAGGGAGGTTTTGGCACCAGGGGTTTTGGTCTAAATGTGTACAAGAATTATTTTCCCTACATAAGAACTTATACATCAAAACAGCCTAGATGAGGTGAGACACTGTGGCTCATGCCTTAAATCCCAATATTTTGGGAGGCTAAGGCAGGTGGATCACTTGAACCCAGGAGTTCAAAGTTACAGTGAGCTAGGATCATGTCACTGAACTTCAACCTGGGCAACAGGGCAAGACCGTGTCTCTAAATAAATAAATAATTCTAGATGAGGTCTGCAAATGTAAGCAAAATGTCTGCAAAGATTAAGGTAACACAAAAAAGATTGAATTAATTTTTTTTTTTTGACAAATAATATTTTGAAGTCTCTGGAGAGGAGTGGTTTAAACTCATAAAGGTACAACCAGGTGTGGTGGCTCACACCTGTAATCCCAGCACTTTGAGAGGCCGAGGCAGGTGGTTCACCTGAGGTCAGGAGTTCGAGACCAGCCTGACCAACATGGTGAAACCCCAACAACAACAAAGCAAAAATACAAAATTAGCTGGGCATGGTGATGCATGCCTGTAACCTCAGCTGCTTGGGAGGCCAAGGCAGGAGGCGCAGGAGCCGTGAGGTGCAGGACGCAGTGAACCGAAATCACACTATTGCACTCCAGCCTGGGCAACAAGAGCAAAACTCCATCTCAAAAAATAAAAATATAAAATAAAGTTATAGAGATAGGTTGTATTTTGCATACAACCTATGTGGAGGTTGTATTTGATCTATTTCACCTTAAACCTTTGACATTTAATACCTACGTTCCAATGATCCAAAATTAATCTACCTATTTAAGATCTTTCTGCAGAGCTCCATACCTCTATTTACCATAATAGCAATAAGAACAACCACCATGATAATAACATCAAATACTTATAGAGGACTCACTAGGCAGTATCATCTAGCGCTAGGCCGTATTCAAGGAAATTTATGCATGTTAACTCATTTAATCCTCACGGCAGCCCTGTGAGGTGCATATGTTTCTTTTATCTCTTTTATAAGTGAGGAAACTGGGACACAGAACATTTAAGTAACTTGCCAAAGGTTATACACCTAGTAAGTGGTGAACTCAAGATTTGAATCAAGCAGTCTGGTTCTATAGTATTTGCTACTAACGACTTACATTCTCCGTCAACAGTCCATGGATTTTGTTCACTTAACTGCTATATACACCAACTAAAATGTCAACAGCTGAAAACTCAAATCTGCCAAAGTTGGCTTCTTTTTTTTTTGGCGGAGGGGGGACAGTTTTGCTTTCGTTGCCTAGGCTGGAGTGCAATGGCGTGATCTCAGCTCACTGCAACCTCTGCCTCCCAGGTTCATGTAATTCTCCTGCCTCAGCCTCCCGAGTAGCTAATTTTTACTTGGTGCCCGCCACCATGCCCAGCTAATTTTTTTTTTTTTAAATAGAGATGGGGTTTCACTATGTTGGCCAGGCTGGTCTCGAACTCCTGACCTCATGTGATCTGCCTGCCTCGGCCTCCCAAAGTGCTGGGATTACAGGCATGAGCCACTGGAGTGCAGTAGCCGGATCTCAGCTCACTGCAAGCTCTGCCTCCCGGGTTCCTGCCATTCTCCTGCCTCAGCCTCCTGAGTAGCTGGGACTACAGGCTCCCGCCACCTCGCCCGGCTAGTTGTTTGTATTTTTTAGTAGAGACGGGGTTTCACCGTGTTAGCCAGGATGGTCTTGATCTCCTGACCTCATGATCCGCCCATCTTGGCCTCCCAAAGTGCTGGGATTATAGGTGTGAGCCACCGCACCGGACTCAGCTTCTCTTTTTCTTATTGCCCCTACTATCAGTCATGTTCAGTAGTCTTACACATAAAATGTTTACCTCTCTTTTCCTTATCCTTCAATCTAATCAAATTATGAAGTTCTTCATAATTTCCCTTTTGAACCAATAAAATAAGACTTCCAATTTGTCACCACATAACCACTCATTTTCTTCCAAAGTGCTTCCCATACTTGTCTTTGGTTTCATCTTTATAAATCCTCATGTTAATTTCCCCAATTAAAATTCATTAATGGGTCCCCTTCATCTTTAAGATGTCGTGAATACTTCATCAGAAACTTCTGCTTGCCACTTCCCTGCCTTCTTTCCAAATTATTCCCCAATTCCCACCTCCTCCATCTTGTTCGGATAAGTTATTTCTTATTTTTTTCTTGTGTGTTCAACTCTAATACTATACCCATATTTATTCATCATTCAAAATGACTTACTAAGAATTTATTAAGTTTCAGGCACTGACTTAAATATAATCAGCAAGGGAAATCAATATAGACATAGATATTTTCTTCCTTGGGTTTATGGTTTAGTTAATTTTCAAGACAAACAGGTTCTTAGTGAGTAAGAACTACATGGTAGAAGAACCACATTCTTTCAATACAGATTAAGGAGGAGAAATGGAAAATTCCAGGAGTAAATTAAGTCTGAGCTACAAACTAAAGGAGTCATAGGAGTTAGTGAAGGAGTTGGGAGATCAGCTCTCTGGCATCAGGGACAATGCCTGCAACATTTGGAGGGTTTTAATATTTCAGAGAACTTTGCATGTATGCAGAAATGAAGTCCCTCAAGGAAACGTCTAAGCATTCTCCTCTTCTGTGACCAGTGAGATTCCCAAACAGCCCTCATTTCTCTCCATTATGAAAAAGGATGACTATATAGAGTAATTACTCTCTTGCTCACTAGACCTAAAGCTCCTTAGGGTAGGTCTTTTGCAAACATTTAGTATACACAAGAAAAAGAAAGAGAGAGAGAGAAAGAGACATTTATTTTAAAAGACATTGAAATATCAGCAATGGTGTAGGATGATGATGCTTTGCATGTAAAGTTGATGTTGAGTAAAAATAGAATTGTAGTCTTAGATTTTGTGTGTATGCCCCTGTGTGCAGGTAAAATGAATCTGTTAAAGGGACCAAGGTCAGCAACAAAGAACAAACTTCTTACAGGAAAATATGGAGATGCGTGAGATAATTTTTTGTTTAAAATATACATACCTGTCATATAAGGAATCCTAAACTAGCAAAAAGCTAGAAAATGCTCGGCAAAATTCCAGGCATTATGGAAGGGTAGGAAGAGATACATTTTTAAAAAAGAAACATAAAACTTTGCTCATCCAGTCTACCTGGGGTGCTTACTGTTTACATTTGGAGATAAAATATCCCCCAAATGAATTCATAGTGGCTACCAGCAAAATATCAGACACCTGCCAGAGCAAATGACCAGAAAATGACAAGCCACAGATATTGTCCGAGTCATTAACGAGTAGGTATTGAATATACTTTGTGATCACTTACAGCTGTCACAAAAATGAACACTGAGCCTCAAGAAATCTGAACAGACCCAAGGAAAAAAATAACAGAGTAGAAGAAACGAAACTTGGAGAGCAGGAAAAGACTAGTTTAGCAAATGTGGTATCTATTTTGCAGACAAAATTAAATCTTTGACAATGTGATATTTGAAAGCTATTCACCACTTATCTTCCCTTTCGTGTTTATAGTGGTTGCACATTTATGATTAAATTGCTTCACTCTTCGTCCATGCATTGCTTTAATGTTTTACTCTGAACATTCTATACACATAATACCTGTATGTGGATAAATGGGCTTCTTCAGAAATCAGTAGCCCACAGACCACATTTAACTAAACATTTACTAAAATACATTTTTGTGATAAAATAAAATTATTTTAACGGCTCCTTATTTACAATGTTTTCTGCCATTAAAATAAAATATTGAGATAGAACTTTTCAATGTATAATTTTAAATGCTCCTTAAAAAAAAAAAGTCATAGTTTTTCTGAATTCAACGCATTCATTAGCATTGATTTACAATGGCGTGTGTTTGGAGGTACATGGAATATGCACGTGCCAAATGAATTCATTAAGGCCAGTGTGATTACAGTGAATGTCAAATGAATTAATAATAATGGGACTTCTAAGTGTTACCATTACTTTCACAGTGTGTTACTGTTTTTATACTTATGAGCCCTGAGGATAAATGATACTCACATATTACCCTTGAATATTAATTGTATCTGGATAATCAAAGATTGATCTAACAACCTTGTGGGCAGTAACATTTTGTAGCCCCCTATACACAGAGAAATTACTATTATTTATAAATTTCATTGAAGACTGATTTCAAATTTTAGATTCCAATTATAAAAGGCGTTTATATTATGTCTCCTACACATTCACTGAAATGTTAAAGTCTGTAGTCATATTTTTCTATGAATGATATTTAGAGTAAAGAATTTAAGTAGCTCAAGACTTTTTCTAGGCATTTGTATTTTTCTTTCCTTCAGAACAGACAACATACCATAGATAGACATATGCTCATGGATACATATTTAATCTTCATTCTAATAGACACATACATTCATTGTGACTCAATTCCTTGACCTGGAAATCATTATATTTTTAACAGCAGCTCTCTCATCAGCAAAGTTATAATGAAACTAGCTGTCCCGCACTATTTATGAGCTTCGAAAGACTGTCTACTACCCTATAGAAGATGCACATTTTTTCTTTCTTTTCATTCCTAAACCAGCCTTTTATTTTTGTTCCAGTGATAACTGGTTGGAGGTGCAGGTAGGAGGCTTTGGACAGATAAAGAGGAAAAGGTTGAAATGAAAGAAAACCTGTTTGTTGTGGCTGCAACCATGTGTAATAGATAAATCTTATTGTGATGTCTGAACAAAGTGATCATGAGGCCCAGTCCGTCAAATACGGAGGAAGCCAAACAAAAATGGAGGAAGGGTTTTCAAATCGAATGAAAAAAAAATCAGGAAACTAGAGTACTATTTTGTCCTTTTATCTTGAAACTTCAGTACCTAACGTCCTTTGTGCTTCAAGACATAGCAGATTGATTTGCTTGTTTATATTTTAATGATTAAGTTTAATAACCCTGCAACCTTCTTTCCCACTTCTTGCTTTCTATTAATTACGATTTCACATTTGTTGTTAACCAAGAATAAGTTCAATAAATGTTATTTCTATTTCAGTGATAGGTATTCCACTAAAGAGAAAATGGATGAGCTGGAAACGCAACATCATTGATAATGGTGTTTTCGAATAGAAAATATTTTGAGTTACACATAGTCAACTCACAGGCTTTCTATTGCAATACAATAATTCAAAAATGGGTACTCTCTTTCCTGGTCAAAGTTTCGGTCATGACTTTTAGGGTCATAAATGACATATTTCTCAAGTTTGTAGATGGTATGTAACTGTGACAGGCAATTAATTCAGAGGTAGAAGCATCTAGATTCAAAAGGAGCCACACCAGCTTGAATCTAATCTAATAAGAACATAGTCCTCGACCTACAGCCTTACCCCTAAAAAACGATAACTAAATTTCAGAGAGGAGTCAATAAGATTTGGCAGAAACATCTGTGAAAAATACATTTTAGCTGACTATAAATTCAATAATAGTCAAGTGTGTGATGAAGCTAAAAAGAAAAAAAAAACTAATTTATTTTTTGACCACATTACCAAAAGTATGGTATCAAAATCAAGGAGGTGAAAATCCCTCTGTACCCTGGTTTGGCAGGTCAGATGTGAAGGACACTACTGAGTTCTAAACATCCTATCTCAAGAAGGCATTGACACACTTGCTGCTCCCAGACAAAAGGCATGATAAGCTTAAGACAATGGTAAAGGATGCCACATGAGAAGATGCTGAAGAAAATAGAGGTTATAAATCAGTGGGAAAATTATAGCTGTTGTCAAATATTTAAAGGGCTAACATGTGGAATGGGGAAAAATTTAGTCTGTGGTGCTCCAGAGTTTAGAGTCACATCTAATAGGATGCAGTTACAGAACCACACCTCATACAGATATGGTTCACTGTAAGGACCAATAGTACCATTAGAGCTCAAAATAGAACTGACAATTTCATGAACAGGAAAATTCATCACCACTGATAAGATTCAAGCAGATGTTTAAATATCACCCTGTCAGGGTTAAGAAGGCAAGGGGATATCATATAGCATTAACTTTTAAGTATTAATTAGTAAGGCATTAACTAGGGGAAGGGTTACATAATAACTTCGGATTTTTTTTCTTTTTACTGTGACCCACAGTAAGCAAGACATTTTGTATTAGACGTTTTCACACATAGAAGTCTGTAGAATTGAAATACAGTTGTTCAGAGAATAACTCTTAATCACACACAGTTTACTCATATATTCCATTCTAGTCTGGTTTAACTGAATTCAGTTTTTAATGCTATTTCATCTTGGATTGATTTCAGTTCCCAATAATAGTTAATGACCCACAACTTATCCAACACTGAACAGGATGACCACTTCCAACTCCACGATTCTATGATTGGATGTCACAGAGAGGACAAACGTCTCCCAGGATGAGAACCGGATGCTTCCCACGTGACTTGACAGTCATAAGCAAATAGACAGCAATATCATGAGTTTCCTCAGACTTCTGTCACATTTTTGACTTCAATTTAAATTTAGAACTATAATAATTTGGAATGCTTTAGCAGGGTACTTATACACAACCTATTTTTAGTCAATGATAACATCCAACAATAAAACCTAGCATCTAAAGGGAAGGGTTACCACAGAGATTCTTAGCAACTTCTTGATAATTCCATGCCATCGTTGTTATCTTGAACAAGGAAAATGCAGTATAGTGAGAATATGTGGCTGGCTGACATGAAGGGGCATAGAGCAGGGAGATGGTGAGTGACTGTGAGCATCCTATTACTAGAACAAGGCATGAAAGAGAACTAACTAGAAGGGAAGACTTAAACAGCCACCAACAAGTGCTGGGAATTTCCACACTTTCTTCCAATATTCACAATGATCCCACAAGAAATATCTCAGATGATTGAAAGGAAGCTGGGTGAGGTAAAGGGATGTGCCTGAAGCTATACAATGAGAAATGGATGGTAATTACCATACCTTCAGAACTTTACAAAATAAGTAGACACTTGGATGCTTCCTGTATGGTCCTCAGTTTTATACTTGGGATAAAAGAGATAAGTGACTTTTCAGATGGGGAAATCTTTCAGGCAGAAAAAAGGTAAACTTTCAGAAGTGATACAGTCTAGAGAATTAGACCCATCATACTACTTGAGCACATCTTCTCAAACACTTTCTTTATTTGGTATTAGTGATTTCAAATTATGTTTCTTTTAAGAGACTTTTTCACTGAAACTTTTGATGAAACAAAATCTACCTTTTTTTTTCTTTTTTTTTTTTTTGAGAAGTTTCACTCTTGTTGCCCAGGCTGGAGTGCAGTGATATGATCTTCGCTCACTGCAACCTCCACTTCCTGGGTTCAAGCAATTCTCCTGTCTCAACCTCCTGAGTAGCTGGGATTACAGTCACGCACCACCACGCCCAGCTAATTTTTGTATTTTTAGTAGAGGCGG
>NW_012118487.1:6144792-6146868 GCF_000951035.1 Colobus angolensis palliatus | reverse complement strand
GGGCTAGAGTGCAGTGGCCTGATCTCAGCTCACCGCCACATCCACCTCCTCCTGGGTTCAAGCAATTCTCCTGCCCCAGCCTCCCGAGTAGCTGGGACTACAGGCGCCTACCATCACACCCAGCTAATTTTTGTATTTTTAGTAGAGACGGGGGTTTCATTATGTTGGCCAGGCTGGTCTTGAACTCCTGACCTCAGGTGATCCACTTGCCCCAGCCTCCCGAGTAGCTGGGATTACAGTCACGCACCACCACGCCCAGCTAATTTTTGTATTTTTAGTAGAGGCGGGGGTTTCATCATATTGGTCAGGCTGGTCTCGAACTCCTGACCTCAGGTGATCTGCCTGCCCCTGCCCTTGCCTCCCAAAGTGCTGGGATTACAGGTGTGAGCCACCACACCAGGCCTTATAGAAAAATGTTGCAGATTTTCTTAGGCCGATAGCTCTGACGCAGGCGGTGGGGTTCAGGAAACAAACAAAAAATATGCTCTCTCAAGTCAATGTGCATTTTGTGGCCATGGATGAAAACACTGCAAATATGGAGAGGTTACTCACCCTGGATCATCAGTCAGATGTTCATACAATTGAGATGCTTACACTCTATAAATTTCAGTCAGTTCCATTTTGTAAATCAAATGTTTATTGTATATTACTGAAAAACATCGGTAGAAAGGAAATATAATATAGTCATCCTCTCTGGTTTACTCAATTTGCACTCAAAGGTATCATATTCACATGTTTATATCCTCTGTCCCCATTTGTATTTACTTTCGTTGATAATACTAGACAGCTACCCTGCTCAGAATGCTGTATTTTTCTTTCTGCAGAGGTTAGAACTGAATCATTTTGGGTGTCTTCCTAGAAACTGCTTGGTTGTTCTTTTAAGTTCATACAATTCTAGCAGGGCCTGCTCCCTATTTATTCATTGGGGATAGATTTATATTTTCAGAGAAAAACCTAAATACACAAGGCTAGCCTGACAACATGGTTACAGAGAACCGCTGTCCCACCTGTCAGTACCCCTAATCTCTGGTTGTAGCTTTTACCTGGGGCCCAGCCACTAATGATGGGACAGTCCACCTGCCCATGCCTGGCTTCCCGCCCACCTCATAGAGTCACCAGCTGCCCTCTCTGGGCCAATCAAAGAAAAGAAATTACCATGGCAGAAAATGACTTCAGGACTTGGCTGAAAGTGGCAACTTAAGGAGTTGGCACCACATTTGGACCTTGCTGGTGGTGGCGGGTGGTGGAGAAGGCAGCTGTTTCAGACCTCCAGCCGGATGACTTGAGGACTCAGAGGCAGGGAAGTTCTGGGAGATGTCCCAGCCGTTTGAAAGTAGATTTTTCTTGCCCTGGCTCCAAGCCCGAAAGGTTCTCTTAATGATAGTGAGGGAATGGATTGGGTTTTTTTCTTTTTTCTTTTTTTAGACGGAGTCTCGCACGGTTTCCTGGGCTGGAGTGCAGTGGTGCGATCTCAGCTCACTGCAACCTCTGCCTCCCGGGTTCAAGCAATTCTCCTGCCTCAGCCTCCTGAGTAGCTAGGATTACAGGTGCCCACCACCACATAAGGCTAATTTTTTTTGTATTTTTAGTAGAGGTGGGTTTTCACTAGGTTGGCCAGGCTGCTCTCGAACTCCTGGCCTCGTAATCTGCCCACTTTCGCCTCCCAAAGTGCTGAGATTACAGGCGTGAGCCACCAGGCCCAGCCAGATTGGTTTGTTTTCTATGCACAGGACCAGTCATGACCATAAATATCCCCCTAAAATGTTATGAGTTCAAAGGTGAAAATAGGGCAATTGAATGAATGGATTGGACAATCCAGTTCAATCTAATGTAAATAAACTGAGTTCAGTGATTTCAAGTTGGTGTATAGAGTCTGAGAACGCAGACGCCATAACCCATGCAGGCTCGGCTACAGGCGAGCTGGGACATGAGTCAGGAGGGAAAGAAACCAGGGTGAAGGGCAGGTGCAGCTGGAGGTCCAGCCCAGGACACTCACAAGCTTTCAGAGTAACAGTGCCTGTTTCCGGCCCAGGATACTCACAGCATTCAGAGTAACAGTGCCTGTTTCCGGCCCAG
>NW_012118487.1:6081203-6144732 GCF_000951035.1 Colobus angolensis palliatus | reverse complement strand
GGCCCAGGACACTCACAGCATTCAGAGTAACAGTGCCTGTTTCCGGCCCAGGACACTCACAAGCTTTCAGAGTAACAGTGCCTGTTTCCGGCCCACATCGGTACCTAGTAGAACCCAAGAAGGTGGAATTTCCAGGCTTCATAGACTTCTGGAGTCAAGGAGTGACAATATTAATGTTCTGGGCAACTCAGTCAGTTTGAAGCAAAACATTATTTAGAAGGCGAAGCACAGGAGATTTTATCAATGAAACTCTCCTGTGTGATACTATAATGGCAGAGACAGGCCATTATATATTAGTCAAAGCCCACAGACTGTACAACACCAAGAATGAACCTAATGTAACCTATGGAACCAATGTAACCTATATATGATAATGATTGTTAATGTTGGTTCATCCATTGTAGCACATGAGCCAACATCTGCTATAAGATGCTGATGGCTGGGGATGCTGTGGGTTGTGGAGAGGGGTGCATGGGAGCTCTCTGCAGAATGACAGAAAGCTGTGTGCACCACAGTCAAACAGGGCTCTCTTCTTAATGCGAGGGCCTGGAGTAAAATGAGAAAATCAAGCTTAGGGAAACATTCAGGTTTCCTAAATTTCCTTGTGGGAACTTGAGAACAGAGCTTGTGGGAATTCTCCCTAATGGCATCTTCTATTTGTGGATGGAGATGATATGTCTCATGTCCTGGAAAACAGTCTCTCCGTTGGCCGGAATTAGCACAGAGTGGTTCTAATCTGCTTGGTGGTGGAGACTGGTTTTCATTTATTGCCATGTGCCCGGCTTCTAGCACTCACCTGACCCATGGGGAAAGAGGGAAGCAGGAGCATAGCTAAGCCAGTAGCTGCTGGGGAGCACAGTTAGCATTTGCCTACCGGAAGCTCAGTTCCTACAGAAACCCTCCTAAGGCCAGAGTCAGGTAGGTGGCCTCACAGGTGTGCTCCTGACAATACAGGGGTCTCTGGGAACGAGCAGAGCAAGAGTGAACAAACAGGAGGGAGTTTTGTTGGCATTGGTCATAATTACCAGCAAAAGCACATCACAATGGGTTATCAGACCACAGACCACCTCGCTGGCTGTGACCATTTACAGCTTCCTTTCTCTGACCTTCGTTTCTTCTTAAAACTGGGAAGACACTTTGGAAACTCTAACATAAATATAAAATATGATCATTCAGCTGGACATGCAGTGGCTCACACCTATAATTCCAGCACTCCGAGAGGCCGAGGTGGGAGGTCCCATCTTGAGGCCGGGAGTTTGAGACTAGTCAGGGCAACATAGCAAGACCCCCATCTGTACAAAAGAATTTTAAAAATAGCTGGGTGTGCTGGCTTGATCCTGTGATCCCATCTACACAGGAGGTTGAGGTGGGAGGATTAATTGAGCCCAGGAGTTCAAAGTTACAGTGAACTGTGATTGCGCCGCTGCACTCCAGCCAGGGCAACACAGTGAGACTCTGTCTCTAAAAAATTAAATTAAATATGATCATTTATACAGTGAAATATAGTTTGTAGTTATAAAATTTCCTTCTGCTTTCCCCCATTTTTATTTGTAGATTGCAAAAGCGAATGATGAGATGTAACCTCAGAAAGAGGTCTGCAAAGATTAAAGGGGTCAGATATTCTCTTGAAAGCAAGTTATGTGGGAAGTATGTGTCATGTATCAGGGAACTTTTCCCATTTCAATAAACTATTCTAGCCCAAAGGGAGGGTGGAGTTCCCTCAGGCAGAGAATGGGGAGTGTCTGGTGTTGGGGCTCCCTGGTTCTCTATCTGCTTTTAACTAATATCCAGGAAATTTCTCCACTCAAAGTTACCGCCAAATGATCTGTCTATATTAATGGGGACAGAAGCTCTTCTCATGCCAGCGGTTCTCAGCCAAGAGCTTAGCATTTAAAGCCTTTCTTCCCTTCCTTTCTGAGCGCAGTAGCTGCATTCACTGAACAGTTCCTGCTCCGCTCGGAAGGAGGCTGTCAGGTTCCTTAGAAACCAACCCTTCCATGGCTGGAAGTGTCTCCAAGCAGTGTAGTATGCTGTGTATTTCTTATTCTTTCCTAAGTGACAGCAGTATTTCCACTTTTCCTGCTGGTTAATCCAAGGTTTTAGTGACAAAACAGGCTCCACCTGAGCACTGTGCCTTAATCATCCTTTAGGCTACCTGGTTTACACTTGAGCCGCACTTGAGCAGGGGGTTGGGAGTTGTCAGCCAGGCGTTTTCCCGCTTTGTCCTTGTGGCCCTCATGGTCAAGCGCAGGGACCGAAGCAGCCATTCTGAATAGAAGCAGCCCTGGCTTGGAAACACCCAACTTCCAGATGGCCCACAACTGACCTGCAGCTGCTTCCAACTGCAGACTGAGCCTCCGCGTCAGCTGCAGCTCACGCTTCTCTCCCTTCTTCCTCTTGCCTCGCCTGCATTTTCCCCCAATCCTTTTTCTCTTTTCTCTCTTATAATGTAGCTCCCAAGAGCAGGCCCCTTCTAATAGAGTAAAGGAACCAGTGCAGAAGAAAACAGGGACTGCTGGTTTGAAATACTTCTTTAGGAAAAGCAGAAGAAAATTCCTCCTCCTCCCTGTCTTTACCTCTTCTTCTATTTTCTCCTATTGTCTCCTCTACTTCTTCCTCATTTTCATCCTTTTCCTCCTTTCCCACTGCCACCTTCCCTTCTCAAGACCCAGAATTCAGGATAGTTCTAGCAGTATTACAATGCAACTACAATCCAGTTAGCTAAATAGGCTTTAGGGGCACAGGTCGGGAACCAAACCAGCTTGCGTTAGGTGTTTCCTTGGGAAATTAAATGGCAAACAACACACTTACCTTGAAGACCTCAACCCACTCTGAAGCCGTGGGGTACAGCTTGTGGTGCTGGGTGTATTTTGGACAGCTGTCTCCTATAGTTAAGAAATCAAGACAATCCCCGAAGTATACGAAAGTATCAAGCCATTGTATGTTTTGCAAAATCATATTCATCTCTAATAACATCATAAATTTGTTTACTTAGCCCGGCTAGCCTGAGTGATGACATGCAATTGATCTTTGTCTGACAGAGCCTGTGACACTGGCCCAAGAGAACACACTGATTCGACTCCGCAAAAAGCATTTTGGGTTAAATGTGCCAGGTGTGGGCCGGGCAGATGGCATAGCAGCGGTGCCTTGTGTTGTCATGCACATAATCTGATTTCTGAAATGACCTCGAGACACCAATTTGCTCTGCTCGATATCAGGTGTGCTGTGAGGAGCCCGGTCTCTGGGGAGCACTCACACCACTTTTCAGCACTTCTCATCTGTGGGCTAATGGACAGCACTCTCATTGGAAATGGCACTGTTTGCTCTTCCCACAGGAAGAAATTGTTAAAATGCTGGTAGCTTTGGCAGGCAGCAGGTGTGGCAGTGTATCCTCAGTAGATAATTGCAGATATGTTTTTAGTTGCAACTTTGGCACCCAACAGTAAATAATACCAATTCCTACAAATGCAATAACACCAATTCCTACAAATGCACAAGGATTGAGTTTAATTTTTGAACAACTGTTGAGAATCTATTTTCTTTCTACCTTGTTTTCCCTAATAAACTGTTTATTTTTTCCATGTTAAGCCTTAAAGTAAATTTGCAGTAATACACTGCAGCATTATTTTCTTTTTACTGAATAATGGTGATAACACAACAAACTTGCATTTATTTCTAGTGAACTTGGTATAACTCATAACAGGATGGGCTGTGTGACACAAATGTTTACCTTTCTCTACTTAGAAAACTAAAAGAACCAGAGGACCAAGCTCTCTAAACGTAAAGATCCAAAGACAAAGATTTTGCAAAGAAATCTTTGCAAAAGATTGTAGCAGAAATTCAATTAGGGTTCTCTACTAACTTTTCCAATTTTATTTTAGTACATTTCTATATTTTGCTTAAAAACATCAGCTATCACAAAACTTTCAGCCAAAATTATACTTTTACATCCTAAAAATAACAAACAGAGGCCCTCCCCAGATTTGTGTGACACTAAAATCATGTACCTTTTATCAGTTGTCAAATACCCATGTAATAGGTCAAAAAATTATTTCCAGTCCTGGAAACAGAATGAATAGATTGATTTAAAAAAAAAAAAAGTTTTACTTTTTAGACAGTCAGGTTGATCATATAAAGATAAGATTTTGTCATTGGCAGAAAATTTCCATAGCATATGATCTTAAAGTACAGGATGTTAAAGACCGATATACTATGCCAATAATGACCTAAGAGTAATGGTTTAAATTACTGACTCTATCAATAATGAAGGACAATATTTCTCCTGAAAACTTTGTACTCTCGTCCTGCCAGAAAGTTTAGGGACTTCTTGGGATAGAACACTATTTTGATTTCTCACAAAATCATTCTTATTTCTTAGAAAAGAAAAATCCACTTCATGTATTTGGCCTTTTTACTCATGACATACATGGTGAGGCACTGTTCTGCCCAAATCCAGGAAGATATGCTCATTTCTGGCCGCTGCATCTTAATTGGGAAATTGACACCCTGGAATATACTCGAAGAGAAAGACTCAGTCCTTGAAAAAGCTGAGAAAAACTGTCATCTAAAGAATGCCTGAAGGAATAAGATATTTATCATGGAGAAGTCAAGAGATGGGGAAAAACCTAGACATGCTCCCAGGGATTGAAGGACCGTCATGAGGACAACTCTAATCTTACACTGTGGTTCTCAAAGACAGAATCACCACCAATGGCTGGAAGTCAGAGAGGGATAGCCTTTACATCAGTTAAAGAACAAAGTTACTCTTTCTGATAACTATTACAAATAGTGTGTATTCCAATATGACGTAGTCTCGGTAATTCTTATTAAAATTCCTAAAATAGCAACAGGCAGCATTACAAAGTCTCAGCATGGAGCTATGGGAACTAGGACCAGACCACCTCAAGGTTCCCTTCCCAAAGGCTAAGTTTTATTCCTCCAGGTGATTCTCAGCAAATCCTTTAAACCTGTGCCCAAATAGATTGTGGTATCCGTAGCTGATCTCGTGGCATCTGGTCAAGCCTTACAGTTTTTCAATGTATACTTGCTCTCAACTTCTGTGCCTCTCAAGTTGATTTCACAACTGATTCCCCAGATTCATCTCTATCCACAGAAGTATTTATTTTTACATGGCCAAAGTCATGGGGAGAAACAGCTAAACTCAACAATTCTCAAAAAGCGTTCAGGGTGAAAATTTTCCTTTTGAAACATCAAGAGTCTCTTAAACAGTAGACAAGTCACACGTGTGTCATCTGAAATTACATCACACCAGCCAATGGCACACTATTAAAAGCATCTAAATTCCCTGCCTTCCTTTTCAGAATCTGTTTACGAAACAATTCCTAAACACAGATGGAGCCTTTTCTGCCGGCACATATTAATTTGTGTTTTTATTTATGCACTTCTGATCTTTGTGACGTTTTGTCCTTTAGCCTGACACCAAGTCATTTTTTATACATGTCCTGTGGAAAGGTGGCCCTTGCCCTGCAGTCAACCTCACAAGTCCCTGACACACACGCATGCATTTTTTATTGTTCTCACATGTTGCTTAACAGCCTGCGTGATTACTGCTTTACAGCACAGCAGATGGGTTCTTGCATAGCGGTGAAACAGATGAGATGCTCAAATCGATTGTTTTATCAACAATCAGTTGCAGATAAAAATCATTTTAATGAGAGAAATTAATGGTGTTTGCAAACATGATGTTAATTAAAGAACATTGCTTAGGCGATTTTTTTCGCCTCTCTCTTTTTTCTGCACACAATTTTTTGTTACCCATGACATCTTTCATTATTGACTCATGCCCCAAAGAAAAGGCGATTAAAATCTGCTTTTGTTTGATGTAGCTTTTATTGAAGAAAGAAATAGATCTTTCTGAAGCTTCCTGGTGAGATGAAAGTCTAATTATCTCCACAAATGAAAGGAAAAGCTTTAATTAGGCCTGTGCTGAATCTGCGCACTGTGAATTTGTGCATTGTGATGGATGGAGCCCGCATCTCCT
This sequence comes from Colobus angolensis palliatus, assembly GCF_000951035.1. Classification (NCBI taxonomy): domain Eukaryota; kingdom Metazoa; phylum Chordata; class Mammalia; order Primates; family Cercopithecidae; genus Colobus; species Colobus angolensis. Next base: position 6,138,731 of record NW_012118487.1, on the reverse strand, counting down.
CCGTGACTGCCGCTGAAATAATGAAGGAAGAGGAGAGGTAGCCTACTCCCATGATTCAGCTGGCAGAGTGGAGTTGCAGGCACACCTGGGTTGTGAGCGAGTGCCCAGAGCAGCTGCCACGGGCCATGTTTCAGTGCTGTGCATTCGGCTGTTTTACAGCCTCCCTCTGAGCTTTGATCTCTTTTCAGACAGCAGGGGTCCTAACAAATCAAGCTTTTCATGTTTCACTCAGTTTCACTCTCTTTTGCTTCCCCATTCACACTGGAACTCCAAAGAGGATGGATAAAATATTGTCTTTTTCTGAAGCAATTAATGATCAGCAGCTGACGTGATTGAAGTGGGTATTATGGCTTACAAGCAGTATTTTAAGGTTGACCATAGGGAGGATTCCGGGGAAAGAAATGAATGATTTATTGAACTTTTTAGTTGTTTACTTCAGTGTTTGTGATGCTATTAATCATTTGCACATGAGCTTTAATACGTACATACACTTTTGGAAGTGTGCTGAACTGTCCGTCGGCTCTGAAGGGTGACATTGTGAATTATTTTAACCTGCTCATTGTCACATGGCAGAAAGCTAAAAATACCAAATACGGCTGGATCCCCTGTTTTGTTCCACTTTTGCCATGTTGAATGTAGCTTGGTCTATTTTCATGTCATCCCACTGATGCCAGGAAGGTCAAACTCTGACTTGATCCGTCACTGCTTGCTGTTAATCTATTCTTTTCAGTCAATCCAAAAGCACTTCTGACATCAAGAGTGACGATGGGGATTATTTCCAACACTTTTCTTTTTTTTTTTTTTTTGGCCAGGATTAAAAAAGAAGTTGGGAAGGGGAAAATGCTAACAAAATTGAGCAGCATGTACAGGCAATTTGACCTCCCCATTGCCTCCCGCCTTTCTTTGGGTAGGAATTCCCTATCGTGAAAGAACGATGAATTTGTTTTAAAGGTAAAAAATAAAGCCTGCAACCCAAGATCACAGGGAGGAAAGAAACCGCACGTGGAGCATGGCACTTTCACTTACTCTAAGCAAAGGTGTAAACTGAAAGGCAATTTTCACGACCTATAAAAACCCTATCTGTAGGCAACCCTTCTTTATTTATCGAGGTCAAAATTGGGCAATAAACGTGTGTGTTGAACGGAATGCAGATGGATTATCAGAGACAGTTACTGGGGTGGCCTCCGATTTGTGAGTGGAAAATTTGAAATGAATGTTTTCTTGGATAGAGTTTGTTACTCTCCTAAAATTATGAAACTTTGGCTTTCTGGCTAAGGGGCAGTTTTTTTTTTTTTTTAGACTTTTGGTATTTTTGTTCAATCTCTTTGTTACTCTTTGGGCTTCCTCCCAACACCGCTCGTTCCTTGTCTCCTTGTCCCCTGCGAGAAAGCTTTAAGCCTCTGGGTTTAATGCTAGGGTGTGATCATACTGATTATAGATTCCATCCACAGAACTGACCTTCTTGCAGGTGGTTGGCACCCAGCAGGTGGGCTTTTTTAAGGTCACAATAAGGAATGGAAAAGGATTGAACAGAACTTGACAGCTGCCTTGCTCTAAGTGGAAAGATTTCAGTTCTGGTCAAAGCAGTGCATAGGGAGGAAGGAATTTACGGAGGTGCTAAGGGTGAGGGATATTTAGAGAAAGTTGACACAAATTAAGAAAGAGCAGATGAAATCAAACAGTTCATTCAGTGGCACCTGTGAGCCCAGAGTGACTCCATCCTTCCCCTGCAATCACGAGTGTGGGGGGAATGTGGAAACTTTTGTCGCTCTATAATTTATTTCAGTGGAGTAGAGCATCAGAGTTAGAGAGTAAACTAAAACTATAACTGAATGCCACAGGACAGAGGCAAACAAACCCCCTAATTAAATGCTCACTTTTCCTCTTCTCAAGCTTTATCTGTGTCAACATTTAATTTCACTCTTTAGAGCTTAGCACCATCTCCTTCATATGTGAGTTCAATAGTGACATAAACATCTTACGTGGGTGTGTGTACAATGCTTATTACATAAAAAGGAAATAGTGACACAGTGGTTACATGAAATTCAGAAGAGGCTGAAAAGTTAGACCATATTTACTGGTAGTTAACTTTCACAGCAGAAAATATTTTTGAATTATTTTTTTTCTTCCTTTTACATTGATATGGTATTTAGGCCATTAAAAGCCACAGTCAGAAAACTGGCCATTCGAACAAGTAGAAAAAGAAAACATGTGAGGTCCAAACAAACAACATACCAAATATAACAAACAAACACAAAACAAGGCCTCTGAGAGATGTCCCCCTGCTCCCCTCAGAGCTGTCCATAATTCTCTGGTTCTTCCACCCCAGATTCTCCAAGGGGTAAAAAGGTTTTGTCATAGTAGCCTCAAAATAAACACAACACAAAACAAATGAAACCTACTAAAGATAGATAAAATTACTCCATAAAAAAACACAAATAACCACACATTTTTTTAAAAAAAGAAAGTGTAATAAAAAGGAAAGAGATGTGTCAGGCGTCCTCATAAACACAACTAAAAGAAAATGACCCAGTCCTTTCTAGGGAATGGTGACAGGGGGCAGAATTTAAGAAAGAAAAAGAAGCATCTGAAAGGTAACACTCAGCCAATGGGATGTTTGTTTCTTAAAAGTCAGGAAAGCAGCACTCTGGTGAGGAGGGAGTGACTCCCTATGGAACATTCAAAGATAAAGTTCATCCTTTTTCTCACTCTAAAGTTTTGGAGCTAATGGTCCATGTTTCTTAAATTGTCTTAATTGTGATATGTTTAGAACTATGATGTATGTAGAAGCTATATCCAGAACTGAAATCTGATATGGAAATGTCCTCAAGTCAACTTTATTCTCCCTTTTGGTAAGAAGGCCCACACGCATGTGAAGAAATACACATTTACTTTGGGGTGAGGGTGAAGAAAAAGCAAGCATTCAAGAAAAATAGTGAAAATGTCATTTAACATTTAAATATTTAAAATCATATTTAAAATTTAAGTAATTTTAAAACCTTGTCACGGTAGCCATAGGCAGACATTTGGAATCTCTGTTTCTTAGATGAGAAGACGATGGCATGGGAAACTTACCCAAGGGATCCCAGCATGGGCCAGCAGAAGCTGGAGTACTGGGGCCTCTCCTTGCTCAGGCCTGGAGGAGAAGGGCAGAAGGAGCTCATAAGTGGGCACAGCAAGGAGGCATTCTCACTTCTTCCTTCCCTCCCTTGTAAGAGACGTTTGTTTGGATTCACAGGCTGCCCTCTAAAAACCACAATCCTCCTCTTCACTCTGAGAGCAGTGTCTGTACCTTACTCCGGGTGATTTGACTCTGACTTCAAGAATGTAAACTGTTCATACATACATTCACTTATTTATTTAAATGCTTACTTACTTGCCTACGTGACAAACCAGCAAGAAAGAAGAGTAGCCAATGAGTACAGAACATTTTCAGAAGAACCAGCCCTGGGGAACTGCTGGGAGAAGAGGGTAGTCAGGAGCTCTATGGCGGAGGACTGTGGGCCACCAGTGGGTCAAAATGCCAGCGGGGTGTATCCAGTCATGGAAAACACTTCCAAAAGAAAGGCTTAGAATGGGACAGAGACAAAATTGGCCAGAGCTGCATGGACTTGTACTGAGGATGGCACACTGGGCCCCCAAGAGTCTGCGTCAGGGTGCCCAGCATCACTCCCAGCTCTAAAACCCTTTAGGGGACTCTCCATCAGCCTCAGGATGAAGTTCAGAGTCCTCAGCACAGCCCTGCGAAGTCCTGTCCACAATCCATCCCGCGCTTTCTTGCCTTCTGCATTGCTCACTACCGGCCCTCATTAAGTCAACATCCCAGATAGACCAAGCTCCTGTGCCACTCTTGATACTTCTGGCCGCCCATTCAGGCCTATGCTTCCAGGCTGTGGTCCCCAGTCTACACTCTCCTCACTACCTCTGTCTCTCATGTGGGTGCTTACGCTGTGTTGTGGTCATCTGTCGCCTAACATTTCTCTTCTAGAACAGTCTACCACGTTCCCTTGAGGCCAAGATCGACACCATTTTTCTCTATATTTCCAAAGCATAGTGCTGCAGCTTACGGTGTCAGAAGTAGAAACAGAGCCCCTCTTTTTTTTCTTAATAAGAAAATGCCATGGGAGAGTGAAGAAGAGTGTGGAATTGATCTTTGTTACATAAAGTATGTGTTTATGAATTATTGTAATTCAGACTTTCATGCTGTCTGGTGGTTCAGCTACAGTTTCCTCTTTTACATTTTTGATATGAAAGTTCACTTCTTTTTGGAAAGGCTCAATGATTGCAAACATCTAAATCCCACTTCGTCGCTAACTCATTTATCACCCAGGCTCCTGTGCTTCCACCTGCGTTTGAAACCAGAACATATTTCTGCCACAGTCTGTGAACCAGCTTATCTATTGCACTTAAAAGTGTTTTTATAGGAAACAACCAAACATAAATAATAAATAGTGAAGTACATTTTACTCTCCTATCATAGTATTAATTTGTCCTCCAGTTCCTATGTAATGCATCAGGTACACAAGTCTAGACTCATTTAGATTACAAAGAGCCCAGAATGCGTTTTAGACACATATTTATCATCTTGATTTATTAAGGAGCAGCTGCAGAATGATACTAATTAAGTGTCTGTGCTTTCTTTTTGAGACTAGAGTTGTTTTTTAGAACAAGCAAAATGTAAGGAAACAAATGGGCAAGGGTATTTGAATGTATTAAATCTCTATTACACAGACAATGTTTCTTTATTTTTTTCTGCAACTTATACATTTAAGGAGGACATTCCCATGGTTTACAAAAAGTTGTCTATAGTAGACATTCCTCTGAGACGTTTTTTGTGGTGTTATTTATACCGTTTTGAATCATGTAGCCCACAGTTCTGGAGCATTTTCTACCTACTAAACTCTGTGCTCTGTTTGGAGGACTCTCGTTGCCAAGTTCTCAATCATTTATAATTAAAAAAAAAATCAAAGCAATATAAATATTCACATGTAAGGGAAATGCAAGGATCTTATAGGCTTTTAAAAAATATTTTTACTCTTCAAAATTTCTGTAGAAATCATATATTCCACTTTTACCAGCTAGAAGCAGAACAACTAGAACTCAATCAAAATTTTCTTAAAAATATAACCGGAAGACCTCAGAGTTTAGCTCCGTTTCACACCAACATTAACCTAGAAAACTCAAATAAAAGTAAGTGCAACTCGTTTCAATTAGTTGTGACCATAAAATATATCAAGAAAAGGAAGGAAATTGTTCCAACAAGTTTTATTAAGTAAGTCCAGAAAGACGGGAAGAATAAGAGCATCTTATTGCAAACTTCTGGCCTAATAAAACATATAATAAATAACCTCAAATCTCTGCTTCCACACTATGCACAAAATATGAGCTTTTTATTTAAAAAGAAAATCTTCACATCCTCATAAAACAGCTGAAGCTTTAACAGTAGGTCCTCCCTTCATCTAATCCTGTAGCTTGTTTTCTTGTCCCTGTGATCATTCCTGAAGTTCATACCATTTTAAACACATCCTGAGTACAACCACCTAAAACCAGCCACTTGAGGTAGGCTAGCTCTTGGTAAGGGGTGGTTCACACCACAGCATAAGACAGGTTTCCTTTTATTCCTTTTCCTTTTAGAGATGCAAAGCTGACTTTTACAAAGTTTACTAGAAACTGATTTTCCACATCAACTAAGAGACATACAAATATTTAAAAACATGAAATGAAGAAATACCACAAGCACAACACACATAATCCTCTCAATCCATAGTAAATAACAGGTCTTTTAATTGTATGAAATGAGAATTTAGAGTTTGGAAAACAGTGAATACTTTTAATCCTTCCAAAACCTAATTCAAATGAGATTTTTGAAGATTTTGACTCTTATTTATAACTCCGACCCTTTCCACAACAGTGTTATATGTTACTGTGAGGACATAAACTTTTTAATTCCATTTTAAAAATTGTAATTACAGTTAAATTGTTTTTTAATTTAAAGCTTTGGTTCACTGACTTACTCTGTGCCTACCTCATTAACATCATATTGAAAATTCCAGGTCTGGAGGAAAGGTTGTCATATAATCAGAGCATTTAACTCTTTTCTTCAACTCAGTCTAATCTGTACTTTTGCTACAAATTTTCCTACTAAAAAAAGTGGAATAAAATAAGTAGCAGATAATTATATTTTCCCTTTAATTTTATAAAAATGTAAGAGATTTTTCCATTCATAAAGAAGTTTTACATTAGCTCACTTGGCTTTACAAGTATTTGTAAGAATACTATAGTTTTGAAGCAATGAGCCTTGTTGAGGCAGCATGCGAAGGTGTATTAGGGTGAGATTGGGGATTCTGGCCAAATGGCTGGTCAAAATGGCAGCTGTTTGTGACTCCTCAGTTCTATAACTATAACAAAGTCTAAGAACAAAACAAAACCATCTGCTTAGAAAGGCTAAATGTACACTTCAGAGTGTGAATGAAAGGTAATTTACTAAACACTCTGACATTTATTATTGCAAAATCTGAGACATGGTAGCCACTCAGGAGGGCTGAAGAATGGATATGGAATGGAAATTTCAGGCAACACACTAGGAATTTCCCATATATTATAGCAGCACCTTGGAACAGACTTGTGAGACAAGTCTTGGCTGTCCCTATTTTATATGTTAGGTAACTGAGGCCAAACGATGTTAGGTGAATTCACTAAGGACGGGCTTTATTAACAAGTGGTACAGCCAGGGCTGAAGTTCAAGTCAGTTTTTGGTTAAAGACAACCTTTAATTGCATGAAACTTTCATATGCATAACTACATACAACCAACTTTCTACAATATGTAGTGGGGTTCACATATCAAATTCCAGTTCTCTTATAACAAAGTGTATGAAAAATTTTAGTTTGTGCAAATGATTAAGGAATTGTCTCTGTTTTCCCCTGGCTCACATTTTTCTACTTGGAAACATCATTTCTGCCATGTCTTACTGTGTTCTCTTTGCTCTTATAATTGCAAGCGGTGGGGACAGATTGGAATTGCCATTTCTTGCAATAGAGTTGATTGCACTCACTGAAGATCACTGTCCTTCTCCTTTGCGCATACTTGAAGCAAGATGTTCCTAAGGCTGTATTTCTAGGACCCTTCTCCAATATGCATTGAAAAGATCTGCCACAAATACCCAGGAAAGGCCTGTCTTTAGCACATTGTCGCTTTTCCTGTTTTCTGCTTGCTGCCTATGTGTTCTGCCCCATTGTCAGAGTCGAGTTCCCCAGGATGGTGAAAGGGACATTCAAATGTGCTCTTCTAAGCAGAAGTCCAAATAGTGCTTTGAGAGTTCAAAGTGTGTCTAGGGGTTAAAATAGGTGACTCCAGTTCACTCTTTAAAATATTCATATCCTAATACTTTTCCTGTGACACTGTGAAATACCTCTTCCTTATAACTCAGTGGTTTTGCTGCATCTCCATGAGCTCCTCACTGTTTGTTCCATGATGAGACATTGTTCTGAATCTTATAAAGAAAGAGCTAAGATCTAGAACCTGAAATACCATTTTACCCAGCAATCCCCTTACTGGGAATATACCAAAGGAATATAAATCATCCTATTACAAAGATACATGCACACTGATGTTAATTGCGGCACTATTCACAATGCCAAAGACATGGAATCCACCCAAATGCTCATCAGTGGTAGACTGGATAAAGAAAATATGGTACATGTACATCATGAAATACTATACAGCCATGAAAAGAAACAATATCATGTCCTTTGCAGGGACACGGAGGGATATGGATGGAGCTGGAAGCCATTATCCTCAGCAAACTAACCCAGGGACAGAAAACGGAACACTGCATGTTCTTACTTATAAGTGGGAGCTGAACAATGAGAACACATGGACACAGGGAGGTGAACATCACACACTGGGGCCTGTGGGGGATGGGGTCAGGGGAGGGGAGAGCATTAGGAAAAATAGCTAATGCATGCAGGGCTTAATACCTAGGAGATGGGTTGATAGGTGCAGCAAATCACCATGGCACACGTTTATCTATGTAACAAACTTGCACATCTACCCCAGAACTTAAAATATAATTTAAAAAAAAAAGAGCTAAAGTTAAGGGAATCAGACCCTAAATCCTATTCTGTGAGGGAATGAGAACATAGACTGAAGAGCTAGATACTTAGTCAAGGCCCCAAAATAATAGTAGTCACAGGTGGGCACAGTGGCTCACTCCTGTAATCCCGGCACTTTGGGAGGCCGAGGTGGGCAGATCACCTGAGGTTGGGAGTTTGAGACCAGCCTGACCAACATGGAGAAACCCCATCCCCAAAATACAAAATTAGCTGGACGTGGTGGTGCAAGCCTGTTATCCCAGCTACTCGGGAGGCTGAGGCAGGAGAATCGCTCGAACTCGGGAGGTAGAGGTTGCAGTGAGCCAAGATCGCACCATTGCACTGTAGCCTGGGCAACCAGGGTGAAACTCCATCTCCAAAAAAAAAAAAATAGTCACTTATATTTATGAGCCTTTTACTATGTGCCAGGTTGTATCCAAACTATTGTATGTGTATTGCTTCATTTAACAACTTAGAGTAAATATTACTATTGTTTCTCTTTTACAGATATAAGAACTAGGCTCAGACCCACTTATCAAGGGACAGAGTAGGGATTCCAATCTCTGCAGCCTGATTCCAGAGGTTCTCAAACACTACCCTCTTTTTGTACTGATCCATTGTTCAGCCATCGTAATGCCCCTTAAAATCCTGGGATTATACTCTGGTTTGTACACTGTCATGTATTCAACAGCCAAAGAGTGACAATTATATTCTTAACAAATGTAACTAAACAGAAATTGGAAATCACTGAAAAAAAAATCCTTCAGGCTCAGTAAGAGATGGAGGGGAGGACAAGACCATTCTAGAAGCAGATGATGAGGCCTTTTCAACCCATTGTCCACTTTCTTATTTTATGAGGAACTGACATTATCTTACTCAATTTTCAGCCTCTGGAATGATACGTGCAATGTCTATTTTTGAATCACTAATCTTTTCCAAAGTCAAATAAAGCTCCTATCTGGGAAGGAGATGGCCCTAGAGTGTAGAGAATAGGTACCCATAAAAGGTGGGGACAGAGAAATTGTGTTAAGCCTGAAAAGAGAGCATAGAAATTAGCACCGGCCCTGCAGAGCCAGGCTGTACCTCTGCAAAATGCTTTTGTTACCAATTATTACAGAAATGCTACAGGACTCAGGATATTAACAAAACTTTCTCTTCGCACACACATATCTACAGTAGGGTTTATTCCCCCAGCATATCCCAGTAGTTTTCCAATTGGTTTGTTCATTTATTTTTCAATAAGCAGAATGCTTTTTCCACTTCACAACTATTTCATAATAGTGCCGATGTCTGAACCATAGGGAAAAACCTGAATGCTTCACTCACACTATCCTGTGTACTAAATTTTCTCCCACATGGGGCTTTGCAAGTGATAATAGAACAGTTCTCTATGGTTATCAAACATGCCCTTTCATTTTGGTTTGTTTCGGTTTGAATAATATTTTGGTGTATATTTCAGATTTCACCTGAGAAACCAGCGCTGACTGTTTGTCTGGGTTTTAATTAAGCCCTTTCCAGCACTCTCACATACACTCATTCAAAGCTATCCGTCACATCCAAGCAAATCAGGAGGAGGGTTTAACATGTGTTGTGTAGTAATCTTGTTGTATTTGTGTTCATCTGTTCATCAAGGTAAAAAAAATAGTCAATTTAAAGCGACATGAGAGTGGCAATCCTGGTCTTTAGGTAACGGTTGTATAATTGACCTCCTTTAGCATTTAATTTCTCAAGCCTCTAGGAAGCTTAATTTTGAACATCAAAGAGGTACCTGTGGAAGAAACTGTTCCAGACTGGTGAGTAAACAAATTAGAGTTAATAGGGTCATTAGCTTTCGTGGTAAAAAATTTAGACTGGGTATTCCTCACCAACGGATATGTAAACTGTCAGCATGCAGGGTTTTTTTGTTTTGTTTTGTTTTTAAGCCTTTAAAAATATAATTAGATATAGAATTTGACAAGACGTTATATATTATTTACTTAATGGCATTTCTTAGGTTTAGAGAGGGCTTGTTTTGTTGTTGTTGTTGTTGTTTTGTTTGGTTTGGTTTGGTTTTATTTGAGACAGAGTCTCATTCTGTCACCCAGGCCGGAGTGCAGTGGCGCGATCTCGGCTCACTGCAACCTCTGCCTCCTGGGTTCAAGCGATTCTCCTGCCTCAGCCTCCTGAGTAGCTGGGACTACAGGCATGTGCCACCATGCCCAGCTAATGTTTTGTATTTTTAGTAGAGACAGAGTTTCACCATATTGGCCAGGCTGGTCTCAAACTCCTTACCTCGTGATCCGCCCACCTCAGCCTCCAAAAGTGCTGGGATTATAGGGTGAGCCACTGTGTCTGGCCAGGGCTTGGTTTTTATAATGCTAACGTGCTTACGAAAATCCTTCCTAGCCACATATAGTCCATACTGATAAATCTATTCCTGTATGTCCATGAATGACGAGTTCTGCGGTTCCAGCCACACGGGGAGAATTGTACTCTCCCATCCAAGGTGCCAGTTACGTAACAAAGCACCTGGATTCTAACTGCCCATAGCACAACATGGACAGTGATCTGTTTAAAAACACTGAATACTCATCAAGATACAAGGTTTAGCAGGGAGATTAATAAAAGAGTTTGTTTTGCATTAAATCTCAAGACTGGTGAGGAACAAAAAAAAAATATGTTTAACATAGGGAAAAAGCAAATATTTGCTGGCTTTGACAAAGGAGATCATGGCAGCTATTTAGACTGGAAATCTGCAGCTGGGTGAGTACATCCAGTGGGAAACCATCTCCTTACTGTGAAAACTTATTGTACCAGCAGGATATGGGAAGTGAGAACAACAATGAAAGCTAAGGCAAAAAATAAAAGAAAAACGGTGTGAGGCAGAAATCATGGGGTGCTCTGTGTTTTAAGATGTGGGAGCTGCAGGATGTAACTTAATTATGAATAAAGATTTCCAAATGTATATTTACTCTTTCCTCTCTGAAAATATAACTTATTAAAGCATTGTTGTAGCTATTCTCCTAATTAGTACAAATTGGTTTGACACTAGAATTAGTCTTGATTGTCTTTTGTGTATCTTCTGTTAGTTCTGTCGGAAGAAAAATGTTTTATTCCCCATTACTGTTTATATCAAAACAAAACACATAAATTTAAAAATAAAAATACTATAATTATGATTAGTTAAGGTTTTTTGAGAGACATAATTATGTTGGATTAGATGAACTATTCAGAGATTGTGATGTGATATTGAATAATTTTATGCTTATAGATGGTTGTTACATCCTTTTTATTTAGTGTTGGATCAATCACATTTTCACTTATGGAAATTAAAATACACATTACTTGTAATTAATATATTGTTGACTTTTTTGAAATTTTTCAGGGGGGCTAGGTAGAGAAGTGTTAGCTGTTGAATTTCAGTCTTAATGCCTCTAAGCCATAAAATTCTGAAAAATAGAAATACCACAATAAGCAGACTGTTGGAAAGCAAACCTCAGTGAGGAAATTTAGCAAAGCCTGTAGGAATCAAATAGACAATACCCACATGACTCATTCGGCACATGGAAGGTTTAGAATTGCTCAAGTCAGAATTTCTTTCTTATTTCTGAATATTCGCAGCAAAAAAATACCCACATGAAACTCAGGCCTGCGAGGCCGCCTGGCCACTGAAGTCGTTTTAGGTTCTGGGTTAGCAAATGAAGCATTAAGCTTTTCTACAAGATGGTGGCAAAGCCCCAAACCCTCTACTCTTTTCAAGCCTAGCCATCCTTAGAGAGATAAACTCTGAGGAGCCGTAAAGGCCTTAAATTTACCACTTGTAAACAGCCTTATCATCTGATGTGGCACTGACACACCACTTCTGCACAGTACAGCAGCATCCTGCGCCGTGGGGAGCCGCACTGCACTGGCGGAAGGGAGAAAATGCTGATGTGCTTCCTTCTGCTGGATTGATGCCCTGCATTTTGGAATATTTCTGGTCAGGAGATACTGCTCTCACTCCTTCACCTTTGCAACTGTCATGGGGCACCTTTGTGTGTGCGTGCATGCGTGTGTACACATACATCTAAGGAGATTGAAAGAGACATGACTGAAAGACAGTTTTGTAACAATTGGGCAAGTAACTATGCATCAAAAAAAAAAAAAAGCAAAACAAAATAAAACAAACAAGAAAACTGTAGTTTTTGTAAGGAAATACCAGGAAAACTGCTTAAATAGCTTTGCCCAAGAAAGGAGCAAAGGTTTTCAGGAAAGAAAAGAACAGCAGAGGTGAAAAAAAAAAAAATCAATCCTGAAAGAAAAAGAAAAATCTTTTCTTTTGAACAGGTGGAGCTTTCTCTTTCAATATCTACCTAATGAAAATTATGATATGGATAATATTGGGCCCCAAATGCAGGCTTTGGTGTAGACTCTTGTCAGTCCATGTTGAATGCTCAACAATTGCACGACCCCAAGCATCTGCGTGTTTTACCTGAATTAATCATGTGGCATACATTAAAAGTAAATCATCAATCATCATTAATTATCTGTTCCACTGATGCCTGCACTTTCTTACACTTTAATCTTCATTAACATGTAGGAAAGACAAAATCCCAGAGGCCATGCCACATGTGTTCCTCTGTTGTGCGTAGATCTCCCCAGAGCTCTCAGTCACTCAGCAATACAGCTCTCCTCAATGGGAACCGATACCACCAGGGTTTTTTCTCTCAATGCTTCAGATTAAATCTAAAGGCTTAATTTGAGCAGCCATGGGCTAAAGCAAGATTCAGCTCTTTACATCTGAGACCCTGGCGCCCTGTCTCTTCAGCACCTTCTCCAACACTCGAACGGCGTCCTGTAAGACTCAGGTGGATTGCATCCTGGAGGAGCACGGCAGCTTCTGCATTCAGATGTGGTTCCTTGCTCTTTGTTATGAGCTGCTCTGAGCAAAAACAACTCTTACCAATGCCATTGGTTTTCTTTAGTTCTTGTTAAATACATAAGCTTTGTAAGTGCAGTCTGGTGTACAAAAATTGCTTGCAGTAAGGTTACTGAAACAGTTTACTTGTAAAGGTGAAATGTGAAGCTATTTTGATGAGATGTGTAATGAATGATCGATTTTATACAGAAGTTTCCCGTTTCCCTCTACTGAAGGATATAGACTGTCTTGACATGCGTAATCCTAACTCAAGGATAAAAGATTATACTGTGTACAACAATATCCTTAAACACTGGAACCACTTTGACTATCCCCATGAATACACTAGTCTCTAACTGTAAATACAAGCTACTCTCTTCCTTTCTCAGCACTGGCATGCTTTGCTTGCAATTCTTCTCCCTTCTTCCCACATGTCCATCATTACAAAGCATGTATGTAATGACCCCTTCTCTCCTGCATCTGCTAAAGTCACTTAAGAAGCCAATGTGGGCCAGCCGCAGTGGTTCACGCCTGTAATCCCAGCACTTTGGGAGGCCAAGGCGGGCGGATCACGAGGTCAGGAGATCGAGACCATCCCGGCTAACACGGTGAAACCCTCTCTCTACTAAAAATACAAAAAATTAGCGGGTGTGGTGGCGGGCACCTGTAGTCCCAGCTACTCGGGAGGCTGAGGCAGGAGAATGGTGAGAACCTGGGAGGCAGAGCTTGTAGTGAGCCGAGATTGCGCCACTGCAGTCCGACCTGGGCGACAGAACGAGACTCCATCTCAAAAAAAAAAAAAAAAAAAAGCCAGAGAGATTGTATTGCTCAGCCTGGGTGCTATTTACAGAGCAGATACATCATTATACTTAAAATATCACCATGTTATACTCGACATAATTTCACATCAATGAGAAGATCTTTCAAAAATCATAATAGTACTCTTTAAAGCTGAAGACACTTTGTCATTTTGTGCTTGTACACATGGTCAAAGAGAGAGGTTACTTTTATTATCTGTTCTCAACCTTCTAAAATGTTCTGACATGATTAGAATGATCTTACGAAAATGATTCTGTTGCACTCTGATTCATCAAGCAGATCTTCCAGAAAGAGCCTCCAACCTTTTCTCTAAACATCTTCCTTTTAGAAATGGTGATTATTAGAAAAACTGTTGTGATATGTCTTTCATTAAGGTTAGAAATGTAAGGACTTGAAATTTCTTGTAGCACTGAACTGATATTAAAAAGCCAGTAAATTTGGAGAAATAGATGCACAAATCCAGCATCTGTTGTTCTTGAGGTCACCAATTATGTTGTAGCCACAGTTTTCAGAACCAAAACTCAGAATCATGTGGACATAGCTGATGTGGCTCATTATTTTGAAAAAGATGTTAAAGGTGAATCCTTGTTTCATTCTTCTAAGAAAGTGGACCTGAGAGTAAATGGAGAACAACTGAATCTGTATCCTGGTCAAACTTTAATTTATTATGTTGATAAAAATGCACCTGAATTTTCAATGCAGACTCTGAATGCTGATGTTTATGCTGTTATTGTGGTTGTGGTGATAGCAATTGTTGCTGGAATTGTCGTGCTGGTTATTTCCAGAAAGAAGAGAATGGCGAAGTGTGAGAAGGCTGAGATAAAGGAGATGGGTAGGGAGCATAGGGAACTCAATGCATAACTGCTATAATTTGAAGACTGTAGAATAAGAGAAATCGTAAATGGACTCAGATTGCAAATGTATGAGTATGGGACAAAGATATCTTTGAAGGTCACTCTTGTTACTTTAACATCATGTATTTGTACTAGTGAAGCCTGTACTCAAAATAAGAAGCAGCTTGAAATTGGCTTTACCAGTCTCAAAATTTGACCACAAATGTCTTATTATATATGCAGATCTATTTTAAAACCCGGAACTTGAACTGCATAGTTAAAATTATTTATGCGTAACATTCAAATGTGTGCATTAAATATGCTTCCGCAGTAGAGTTTGAAAGGCTACTATCTGATTTGTGTTTGAAAGCTGCCTTTCTATTTACTTGAGTCTTGTACATACGAACTTTTTTATGAGCTAGGGAATAAAACATTTTAAACTAAAAAAAAAAAAAAAAAGAAATTTTCCAGGGGTAAGATGAAGACCAAAGTGAGAGAGCCAGGGAGGGTCAGGGACAGTAAGAGGACTAGAAATAAAAACTCAGCCCTCATTCAGTTATCAAGGCTAACTCAGTGGCAAACAAGCCTGCACCATCAGAAAATGGGATTGTACGTTCTCTGGGTGTCACTTTCCTTCAGATACATCTGGAACTTGATTTACCTGTTCCCAAATGTCCCTGGCCCTCCCCTTCTATAGCAAATTGATAAACTGGCATCCAAATGTGTTTCCTTAAAGCAAGCTCTAACCAAGAGGAGAGTATGATGTTCTTCTCCCAAGGATCAGAAATCTTCAGACAGGTCCCCTATGCGCCACAAAGTAGTTTTAACCTTCAGAAGTATCTGCGTCCTTTGGTGTACTTAGAGCAAAGCTACACAGAAAACCATCCTACAGGATTCAAACAGTAGCATACAAGAGCTCAATCATCTCTGAAGAGCTTTCATTTGACAAAAAGGAAAAAGGAAACAAGTCTTTGTTGGTTTCCTTTTTTTTTTAAGAAACAAAAGGCCATTCAATTCTCTCTTTCTTTTTCCTCTCCATCTTACACTGGCAGAATTCTACATGGTCCGCTGCTATAGAAGACAAAGGTGGCTAGTTTCTTTATAATCCATGAAACACTAACATGGAAATCATGCAAATTTTTCTTTATAAAGATTAACCTGTGAAAATGTGGGGGAGCAGCACTTCCAGTGATTTCCATGGTTTTGGGGGGATGTAGGAGTATGGAATTGTTTTCACCTCCACTTCACAAACAGAAATGTGGGTGGGACAATGATTCACCAGTTTCTCACAAGGCGAGTAGAAAAATATGTCAGATAAATTGGTTGCTCGTTTCCTAATGGATTGATTAGGATAACAAAAACTTCCATACCGGGCAAACCTCTTTAGTCAAATACCTTTGCTATTGGAATTGACAGGAAAGGTTTAAATGAAGCAAAAGTGAACTCAGCATCTTTGGGATGAAGGCGTAGGTCTGCAGCCAGCTGTGGTATATGCCCTGATTCAACTATGAGTAAAGAGGCTATTTGATTAATCGGTTCCTAGCAGGTTTTATGCATTAAATTTACTTTGACAAAATCCAAAAGTTATTCTTATCCATATCTCTCAGTTTGTCTGATTAATTATCTACGGTTCCCCAGCACATACCATGATCATAGGAATGTTCTTTGGAGATATAATCATCAAAGAGCATCCCTTGGTTAGTGTGGTACATGAGAAGGGCATAAATAATGAAACAGAACAGGGGCCATTAATCCGTTCTGTTTTGTTTTCTGTGCTTGGAAGTTGGTTTACCAGGTAGGGGGTAAAGAGTAGATGGGAAGGGAGGGGGAGGAAAGGAGGAAAGGCGATGGGTCAGAATTCCTTTCAGTCAGTCCCTCTCCTCGGACCACGCACCCTAAATCCCTGGCAAGTCTTGAAGGCTCAGAAGTTTTCATTGTGGCTTGCCAAGCTTTAAGTATGCACATGACTCTCACTTGGAGCTAAAAATGTATTTCCCCAACACCAGATGAGTAGAAGAAAGTGCTTGATTATATGGCATTTATGGTTCAAACATGAATCTATTGTTTAATGCAGATTTTTAAGCAGTTTTTAAAAAACAATATTAAAAGTTTGACACATCAATGCTAATGAATAATGCAGAAGAGGGGCCAGCCATGGTGGCTCAGACCTGTAATCCCAGCACCTTGGGAGGCTGAGACAGATGGATTACTTGAGGCCAGGAGTTTGAGACCAGCCCAGCTAATGTGGTGAAACTCCATCTCTACTAAAAATACAAAAATTAGCCAGGCGTGGTGAAACCCACCTGTGGTCCAGCTACGCTGGAGAATTGTTTGAGCCCAGGAGGGGGAGGTTGCAGTGAGCCGAGATCACACCATTACACTCCAGCCTGGGTGACAGAGCAAGACCCTGTCTCAAAAAAAAAAAAAAAAAAAAAAAAAAAGAATGCAGAAGAACAGAGGACAAAAAGTGAAGCTTTCAAACCGTATCTCCCCCTGACTTTTGAAAGGGTTAAGGAGTTGCTAACTGAGTAGAGATTAATTGCCAGGGTTCACTTGGTAGACCTCAATTGTGTATCGTTCTTCCTAATGTTATGGAACATTTATGTCAAGAAATCCTGATGGTTTGCTCCTTTGTAAACCCTTTGCCTGTTACCTTTTCCCCCTGTGTTTTTTCATTTATGTATAACTAGAATGTTTCCATTGTATAGACATTTTAGAACAAAATTGGGGTTGACCAGCTTATTGAATACAAATCTCCTTTTCTCAAATGTAGCAGTCAAGAGCTGTGGCCTGGCAGGTCTTCTTACCACATACTAATGGGGGCAGCTGGGTTAGTGCCCTCAGGCAGAACTAAACCTTGCACGGGCTACTTCTCACATCTCCCTGTGGGTAATTAAGTGGTGTGATGCTCCAGCCTGCTAAGGAAATGTCAGCCCTTGCGTGGGCTGATTTTTTTCTAGTGGAGGAAAGCAAAGCACAATAGATTTTAACCAAATAATGTAAATACAGGAGGTTTGAGAGAAGTGTGTTTTCTAGGATCTCTGCATTCAGCTTTCCCAGACAGTTCTAAACCAAAATATTCACTAGCAGTGTGTCTCTAACAAGTCCAAGGAAACAGACATTGGAGTATGGAATGTTTCACTGTTATTTTCCTTTGGCATAGTCACGAATTTAAATGATTGGCCCATTTCCCTGGTTGAAGGAAATCATTCTTTCAACCTTCTAAGAAGACGAGTTCTATAGAATTTAATCATTTTTGCTTTATAATTGTTAATAAAAGAATCCAATTTAAAAAAAAACCAGCAAAATAGTGAGTAAGGAATAAAGACCTCAAAATGTACAAAATGTAAAATCTTCCAGCTATGTATTTTGACCCTGTCACACCCATATTTGGCAAGCAAAGCAGTGTGGCTTTTTTCCTTCGAGTATAAATTTCACTTCACCGTATCTGCTTAAGTTGTAGCCAGGAGAGATGGGAAGTTTTGTAACGCGATTCAAACGTAAAGCTCAGTCAAACGGGAGTAGGAGTAGGTTTTTCCCCATTGTCATTGATTAAAGGGTTCGTCTTATCTATCCATCTGGGGTGCCACTGTGGGTGCGTGCTCTGGTCCTTTGCACTCTTCGAGGGCACTTACTCTTAACAATGTTTTGAGATTCTTTTTGTGGTGGTAGTGCTGGTGGTGATGGTGGTGGTGATTCCTGTCATTTGTAATTGCGACCTTATAAGATTGGTGAAGAGGAATTGAGACTATTACAGAGAGAGCAGTGTATAGATTAATAGCAGTTAATTTCTTCTGTCTTACTTGGAAACTCTCTGTTCTCTAAATTTCTCTCCAGCGTGTGTCTATCTCCCTTTTTCTCTGATTTTCTCTCTATCAGTCTCTGACTCAATTTGTCGATGACCTCTCTTTCGAGTAGTAGTAAAAGCATTTTAGTATCTTTATAGTTCAGTTAGGAAATACAGTTCATGGCCAAGTGCTGCCTCTGACTCGACCCTACGGCCCTTCCCGACTTGGTCCTCCTTGCTCAGTGACTTAGCCCGGGGTCCTTGCAACCAGCCTGCTGAAGCTCACTCCTCTGGCCCCCTGTGCGACCAGTCAGCGCTGTTGTGTTTGCACAGAGACCAGCTGCTAGGTCCACAATTGCAAAATCGTTCCAGTCTACAAAGTGTTTTCATGAATATCTTTTTTTATGTCTGGAAAACATTAAATGTGATTTCACAGATGAATGATTTCAAAAGGTTTTAACTTTTAGTTTAACTATTTTTAATGACTTTTTGTAAATGGATTCCCAGTAAAGCATTTTGTTTTACCTGTCTGAAGATATAATGAGCTAAAAAGTTGAGATATTGAATATCAGATTTTTAGGTTCGTTTGTTTGTTTGTTTTTGTTTTGTTTTGAAACAAGGTCTCACTTGGTCACCCAGGCTGGAGTGCAGTGGCTTGATCTTGGCTCACTGCAACCTCTGCCTCCCGGGTTCAAGTGATTCTCCTGCCGCAGCCTCCCAAGCAGCTGGGATTACAGGTGCAAGCCACCATGCCTGGCTAATTTTTGTATTTTTAGTAGAAACAGGGTTTCGCCATGGCCAGGCTTGTCTCCAACCCCTGACCTCAAGCCACCGTGCCAGGCTAGGTGTTTATTTTTTTGTTTTTTTTTTTGTTTGTTTTTTTAAATGAAAGGATTACAGAATGAAAACTTGAAAAACATAAGTATGAATATATATGTATATATGAGTGTGTGTATTCCTTTTCAGAATAAAATAATAATAGAAACATTCATAATTCTCCCACCAAGAAAATTGTATTTTACATTGTGTTACATTTGCTTGTAGTCTCTTTTTTCTTTTAATGTATGTACACACATTTGGCATTTTACTCTATAAAGCAGCTTGTAAATTACCTTTTCTTTCATTTAAACTTATAAATACTTCTGAGTTTTTAATGTTCTTTGAAAATATATTATTGGCTGAACAATACTCCATTATATGGATGTACCGCAGTATACTAAAAATTGTTTACTGTTTTAAAACAATTTTTTTTTTTTGAGACAGAGTCTGGCTGTGTTGCCCAGGCTGGAGTTCAGTGGCACGATCTCGGCTCACTGCAAGCTCTGCCTCCTGGGTTCACGCCATTCTCCTGCCTCAGCCTCCCAAGTAGCTGGGACTACAGGCGCCCACCACCATACCCGGCTAATTTTTTTTTTTCTTTTGTATTTTTAGTAGAGACAGGGTTTCACTGTGTCAGCCAGGATGGTCTTGATCTCCTGACCTCGTGATCTGCCCACCTCAGCCTCCCAAAGTGCTGGGATTACAGGCATAAGTCACCACGCCCAGTCGACTAAAACAATTTTTTAAAAGGGAGGCTAAAGGAGAATAAAATTCTCTGTGTAAAGCATAAATCCTTACATACATCTCTGATTACCTTTAGGAAAAAAATAGAAATGAAATTATTTTGTCAAATGAAAACATTCTGTGATTTAAAATGTTCTGTTTTTATAAAATAGATACTTAATATACATATTTTTACATTGGATGTTTACTTTTTGATATATACCCCACCCAATATGGCATTTAAAAATAAATCTATCTGATTTTTTCACAGGACTCTTTATAATCAATGACTTTCAGATCAAGCAGTAGTATAAAATTATTATTTTGATCCTAAAGAAAGAAACTTAAGTATTGTAAGTTCTATCTTGATAACTAGAAAAGGGGCCCTGGAGCACAGTAACATGGCACTATAGACTTCGGGTGAACAAAATTGAAGAGATTTAGAGTTCAGAATTGTGAGCCTCTCTTGTAAATGAGACTCACAAAGCACAGGAAGGGCTAAATCATTGACTTTTCGCTCTGTAACAACACTAAGAATAGCTAAGACTTGTTGCCTTCTTACTAGCGTCACAGTTTGAAGTGCTTTAGGAGCATTAAATCATTTAATCCTCATAACAAGCCTACGAGGTAGATTGAATTATTCACCTCATTTTACAAATAAGGAAAGTGAGGCTGATGGAGGTTAAGTCACTTTCCCAAGTATTTCACGGAGGAGGTGGAATTCCATCCCAGAAAGCCTGGCTGCAAAGCCTGTGCTCTCCACCACTGTGCAATGCTGCCCCCTAGTGCAAGTGTGCATACGCGCTGCTGAGGTGCCTTCCCTGAGGGGCAGCTCGTCAAGGAAGAAAAAGGCCGAAATGTGGAATGAAGGACTGATAACCAAACACACACACGTGTATATACACACACATATCTGCATGCATATATATAGTTGATATAAATACGTGTATATATTTAATAGTATATGAGTAGCATAAATAAGATTAGTATACTTTAAAATGTTTAAAGACCTTTTATGTTTTCCTGTCTGTGAGGAAGGCACACCGGAGATTATTGAACCCATTTCACAGGTGAAAAAACTGAGGCTCGAAAGGGTTAAAATATCTTTCCCAGTGTCCTGCTGCTGGGAAAGGCGGTGTGGGGATTAGAAGCCAGATCTTCCAGCTGTTTGTGCAGTGGGGCTTTTGCTCCCTTTATTCCTCCCCAGCAGTGCCTCTCCTACATGTCCAAAGGCATGAGCAAAAACTAATGAGAAGTGCTACAGACAAGGAAAAAGGCTCTGCCTTCCCAGCTGTTTAGATCTAGAATCCAGAAGGAAATGAGGGAACTGCTCCCTGACAATGACGATGTAGTGTTAACAGAAAACAGAGAAGGAAGAGCTGCTCAATTCATGTTTTGCTTCCATTCTCCTCAGTAAGAAGGATTAACCTCAAACAGAAAACTCAAGGAAAATAGACGTAGGTAATGTAAATCCTAGAGGCATAAATCCTTTCAGGAGACATGAGAACTTACAACTGACAGCCTAAGATAACTACAATCACATGGGGTGGGGGTTTGTTATTTACCCCATCGCAATATAAATTATTCCTAATGACACCTGATAAATAGGTGCTGTTAATGAGCTTCACTTGGAAACAAAGATACCACTTACTGACCAGATAACAGGAGGCCACAAGTATTGCATTTACACTTAGCCATTCATTGGCCACTTTAGCCTCCCTTGTGGCCAGGGGCAAACATTTGTGAGATGGCTACTTTTTGCCAGAGTTCAAAAGGCACAGTGCTATGTACACATTAGGTACTTGGAAAATATTTGTTGAATTAAGTAGAATTGGACTGAACTCTTTGATGAGGTTGTCCGTGAGCAGAGATCCCTTGCTCTAAAATACAAACTTCCTATGTGGCCTTAAGAAAAGACCAAAGTCATTCCAAATGTGTCATGAAACAAAAACTAAGTAAGACTAGGACACATAGAACAGCGTTTTGAAATCATCAAGTTTGGCTCTTCTCTTAACTCTCTATTATTCTGGTAAACTGGAATAATAACTGTATACAATTATATTTTAATTTATGCTCCAAATGAAAGAGCACTTTTTAAAAAGTAGCATTTTAAGTGTCAGAGAAAAGGCATATTAAACTATTATTTCTTTCTCGGTGATCATAAAAAGCATGCATTCTGAAGCAAGACAGCTAGATGCTTAAAAGCCCTACATATAGGGTAATAAATAAGATGAATGAATAATTGAAATTTTGCATTATGTGACACCAATAGATTAATTTTTACAAGGGAACTTATTTCAAGTAATGGTCTTAGGAAGTGATTTCTCATTAGCAGCCGTCAGCGTGTGGAGGTGGCCAGCCTTTCCCACATAAAGCAAAGCAGCAAAGTTGAGTTCTCACTGGTATCTCTTAACAGAAATAAGAGTTACAGGTATAAATGAGTTACAGGTAACTCATATTCACCCTAACAGATCAAGCTGGTCCTAAGTAAGATCCTGCAAGCAGAACATACAAAGCCTTTTTTCCCCCATCGCTACTGGTCATAGAATTTGTGAATTCAAGCAACTATTAACGAGTTTTAAGGGGACAATGTGGAAAATATGCATCTTCCTTTTCAAATTATGTAGAAATGTAATCCTCCAAACAGACATAACCATAAAAATAAAACCAATCTTTAATGGATATTGGTTCAACAACAAAAATATTGCCTCTTTAACTGTTGTAATCGTTGGAGGAATAAATGTGTTGTGTGTGTGTGTGCGTGCCTGTGCATGTATGCACGTGGCTCATGTGTTTCTCAAAACATGAACTGATCTAAGAAGTTCTAGTTATGATTCTCCTCATAAGGCCTTTAGAAGCTGACATCTGTGCCAGTTCTGTGCTTCACAAACTAGAAGGTGGTTTCTGCTACTTCCTTTTTTTTAATGTCAGCCCTAATTTTTTGTCTTACTCTGATACCATTCTTAGTGACTTTCAGAGTGTATCATGCCCTTTTATCTATAATGAATGACTATTAGCATCAATTTTTATTACATTCCAAATAACCGTCAATTTCTCCTTCAATTACATGTGTAAATGTCATGTGGTTATTTTCTGCCCTGTGGATTAGATAGCAATCAGAACCAGAGTGACTTTAACTTTAACTGACCATAGAATAAAAGTGGTGCAAATGACAGAGAAAGGAAGGGGGAAAACAAACAGAAACTCACAGTGATCATCTGAGCAGGGAAAAAAATAATAATAACAGTTGAGTGCAGGAGTGACCTCCAAAGACAGTTGTCAGATAAAATCTCTTCCTCAATTCTGGGCGTAGCTTTGGTGCTGTGACAACTGTCCACATATCAGGGGACTGATAAAAAAATATCCCAGAGTCTGTTTCTGTTGGTTTTGCTCATCTTATGTTCTTTCTACCCTAAGCTCAACCTCTCCTGGAAGGGAGGGCATGACATTAAGGCTGCATGACATTATATTTTTAAATCAGGAGTTTACACATAGGGTATGAACTGTAACGAATTATTTATTTGAACACCTACTAGTTCTAGACACTGTGGAAAGCTCTGGGAATACAGCAAACAAGACAGCTGGGATTCTTACTTTATGGGGCTTTCAGTATAATGGAGAAGAAAGACATTAAACAAATAATTACAAATGTTCAATGCTGTAAAGGAGAAGCCCAGGCTGCTGTGGAAATATAAAACGCAAGACCTAACCAAGTGTGTGTAAATGCGTGTACATGGGACTGGGGAAAGGGAGTGTGCAGAAGGCTTCCCTGAGGCACCGTCGCTTAAGCAGAAAACTGAAGGACGGAACTGAGTTGTCAGTACTGCAGTGCTGGTGTTTAGTTCTCAAATCTGAGAGGCACTGTGCACTCAGACCATATGATACCAATATGTGGATCACCCCTGCAGTTGGAAGGCTTGCTTTGAGCAACCATCCCCAGGTGTCTCTGAGCAAGAGTGGGAGTTGGCTAGCTGATTAGCAGAATTAGATGGGGAGAAAAATATTGCAGAAAGAAAAGGATTATGTCTTTGAGGTAGGACAGAAAAATGTGTCATAATAGAAGTAGAGTGTGTCTGGGAAAGAAAGTGGGGTCCCACCGGCTGGGTTTTATACACATCATTACAGATGTGTCATTTTATCCTGAAAGAAATGGAAAGCCACATGTATGAAATGCATCAAAAACGTTACTCCTAAAGAAGATCTAAATGGAGGAGGGCAAAATTGGGCTTTAGGACTAAGATGTAGACTTTTATCACAGTTACAAGGAGAATTTTTGCTTCCAGGATTAGGAACATGCCAGATTTAGGAAGCAGGATGTACAGTAGTTGGGTGTGGGAGGTAAAAAATAAGGAGGGGTTCAGAATGACATTGAGATTCCTGGCTTGAAGGTGATTCATTGTGCCATCTCCTGAAATCAGGCATAACGGTGGCCCATTTTTAACATGTTGAGTTTTAGGTGCCAAAGAGCCATACAAATGGAAAATGTTCAATAGCAAATGGCATTTAGTTCTGGAGGGAACAGGTTCTGTTTGGAGATATAAATTTTGGAGCAAAACACTCAATTTGAGTGTATCTTATACTTGTATCAAGTCTTTCTGAGTGTGCCCCTATTTTAAAAAGTAAAGAGATTAGAAATCAGTACTGGTAAATATTTCTGAGCTTTATGAAACCACCAAAGAGGAGAGGACATTTCTACTTTATATCCTAGTAGCTTTTATTTTACAAGAATGATTGTAAATGGCTATATAGTTTTTTGAGTGCTAGAATATTTAACCTAACTCTTATGATATTATTTATTTCATTTATAGCATAACATTTATTTTCAGCATGTTATTATGCATTCTGAGAATTCTATATATAAAACTCTTTTTGATGATTTTCTTAAAATTGTCTTTAGGTGTTAAAAGGATTTGTTTAAGACTGTGATATGTTTTTAAAGTTCTCTCTGTAACCCCTTTATAAACATAAACTACCAACAGCATTTTACAAATATGAAGACATGGCTTTTCTATCCGAGGTTTTGAGGGAAGGACTGAGACTAGTGGTAATCTTTCCTAACAAAGTCTCTTTGCTCCTGGAGAACTCAATTATCAGGGCAGGACTGGGAGGGGAAGAAGCAAGGATCCAGCTACTCAAAGCCTGCTCTGGTTTCTAAAGTGAGGAAATAAATGTAACCCTTATGGCTTAGCCCAGCATACTGGGTCAAAAAGGAGGAGCATTGCAAGCCAGAAGCCCTGCTCGGGACTGAAGAATTTACATGCCACTGGCTTATTGTGTGACAGTACCCCCACCATCATCACTTTTAATACAAAATAGTTCACTCATCCATGCACAAATGCTTTCTCCTGGGTCACCCTCTGGGGAAGATCAGTGGATGGTCAGTCACCCTCTGGGGAAGAAGAGGTGGACAGAAGATCAACATTCACCTTCATGTTCTCAACACCAACGTGTGTTTCCATACCTTCTCTTGGTCCCGTAAGGATGGATTGGTTTTCTAGGTAATAGGCCCCTTAGAGAGGAGAAAGAAGCCCCCAACACCCATTATTGGGCATATGAAGTTCCTCTGGGGTCTCCTTCCCTCTCCATACCCTCTTTTCTTCTCCAAAGAGTCCCTCAACGCTAGGCACGAGACAGCTGTAAGCTACTGCCAAATCCAAAATACATTTTTAAACTATTTTCAAAGCCATTTTATTGCATGTCTAAACCCCTGCCTTTAAATTTAAAAAAAAAAAAAAAAAAACCTTTCATTAATTTTTCTCACATAGACCATCCCTCAGATCCAGTCTTTCTCACTTCCACCTCCTTTCCAAACTCTGTCTTATTGGATCCACCGGCATAAACTCCTATCTTGGGGTCCCCATTATCACTGACAGCTTTAACCAGTGCTATTATCATTTATAGAGATAAAACCCTCTATTAAAATCTAAAACATAACCCAGACCTCCGGAACACAGTTAATGCAACTGGATCTCAACGAATCTAGTGAATACTCCAGGTCATTGTGAGATTCACACAAAGACTAGAAAGAACTAAGTGGTTAATTGTAACTTGAAAACAAAATTATAAAAAAAAAAAACAAAAACAAAAACAAAAAAAAACAAAATTATAGACACAAAACAGATTTATAAAGAACTGCATTCAGGGCCGGGCGCAGTAGCTCACACCTGTAATCCCAACACTTTGGGAGGGCAAGGTGGGTGGATCTCAAGGTCAGGATCGCGCCATTGCACTCCAGCCTGGGCAGCAGAGCAAGACTGAGACTCTGCCTCAAAAAAAATTGCATTCAGGATGTTTGTAAGGAAGATGTTTCTAAGTCGGTATAGAACATAAACAAGGAAAGTTCAACTTGTCCAAAGTGGTCAAATACATTTACCAGCCAATTTCTAAGCACAGTGATGAAGGCAGCATTTTAATCTAAGACGTTTTAGTTCCTTTGGTGGTCATGTTGTCTTTATAGTGGATGGAGACTTTCCCTAAGGTCTTCCCCGCTGCAAAAAAATACCTTTGTTTTCCTCCTTTGGTACCTTTAGCTTGGCTGTTCCTGAATGTGCTTTCCTGTGAGGCCTGCTATGAATCATGTCTGCTATATGACTGGTCTGAGCCTAGGTGTTGATTTCTCAGGAAAACCTTCCGGACTGCCCAGAGAAGGAATGATTTCTGGAGCTGTGTTCCCAGAGTACCTTGCAATGGTCCTTCATGGCATTTACCACACAGTTTATTTCAGGGCAGGAACTCCGCTGGAGTCAGTAAAGACTCCACCCGCCGTTCACTGTTTCTCCACCTGACCCTGTTGCATCTTCCTCTCCAGTCTGTGAACGATATCTTAGGCAGGTCCCATAGCTTTTCAGGCACTAAAACTCAGAACAGTCCTTGAAACCTCCAATTTTATATTTCATTCAAAACTTCCCTTCTCTCTTCTCCAGGCTCCAGTTCTTCTACAGGCTGTGGCCAGAAAGGAGGGTGAGCCTTTCCTTCTGCACAGCCATAGCTCTAGCACCCTCCTTGCTGGTAATTTCAGCCTCCCTGGCTTACCCTATGCCGCAGCTCATGTCTTTTGGGTAACATGAGTTCAAATGCAGTGTTCTCATGGAGCCTGTGTGTGGATGTCTTAAGTAGCCAGAAAGAGTCTCCGGGTGGCACAGTCCCGGGATGTCCCCACTCTGGCTGCACCACTCAACAGTCGGGGCTGAACAGTGGTTCATCTGCAGCCTCTTGCCGTTGATGCTTCCCGACCTTCCAAGTGAACTTCCTGGGAGTTGGGATGGGTGATGTTCAGTATCAACTAAGCTTTGCTGTGTCCATGTCAGTTGTTGGGAACTTATGTATCCTTGCCATATCACCAAATATTGGTCATGCAGCCTGCTCCACTCCCACCATGCCTCAATTCTCTTGTCCCAGTTCGGATAGGTCTAAAGGTCAATCAGCCTCATGGTGTCTCCTAGGCTCTTGCACTAGCCTTCTAACTGAGCTCCCATTGCCATCTTTGGCCCCTACAGTCTCTCTCTAATAAACAGCATAATCCTGTGATAATGGAAGATAGGTCACGTCACCTCTCTGCTCAAACTCTTATTTAAATGGCTGCTTTCCATCTCACTCCAGGTAAAAGGTAGATTCTTTTTTTTTTTTTTTTTTTTTTTTTTTTTTTTTTTTTTTAGACGGAGTCTTGCTCTGTCGCCCAGGCTGGAGTGCAGTGGCCGGATCTCTGCTCACTGCAAGCTCCGCCTCCCGGGTTCCCGCCATTCTCCTGCCTCAGCCGCCCGAGTAGCTGGGACTACAGGCACCCGCCACCTCGCCCGGCTAGTTTTTTGTATTTTTTAGTAGAGACGGGGTTTCACCGGGTTAGCCAGGATGGTCTGGATCTCCTGACCTCGTGATTCGCCTGTCTCGGCCTCCCACAGTGCTGGGATTACAGGCTTGAGCCACCGCGCCCGGCCAGGTAGATTCTTTATAAAGGCTTACAAAGGCAAATGATTCAGCCTCAGCCTTTCTTCAAGCTAGCCTGCCCTTACTTTGCCCTCACCACTTTGACCTTCTCAGTGCTCTTCAAGCACACCAAGCACGCTCTTGCCTCGGAGACTATGCACTTCTTATTTCTTCCATCTGCTAAGATGCTCCCTAGTACCCAAGCTCAGCTCGGTCCCTACTTTGAGATGTCACTCAAAGATCACCCAGAGAAGTCTTCTCCAACCACCTATATTAAATGTCTATCCCAGCTGGCTGTCTTGGCTCAGACCTATAATTCCAGTGACTTGGGAGGCAGGTGGAAAAAACAATTAGCTGGGCATAGTGGCACACACCTGTAG
Organism: Colobus angolensis palliatus; assembly: GCF_000951035.1. Lineage (NCBI taxonomy): Eukaryota > Metazoa > Chordata > Mammalia > Primates > Cercopithecidae > Colobus > Colobus angolensis. The sequence goes on along the minus strand of NW_012118487.1, from coordinate 6,110,478 downwards.
CCCCAGCTACGGCAGGCGGCAGGCTGAGGTGGGAGGATCACTTAATCCCAAGAGGTCAAAGCTGCAGTGAGCTATGATCGCGCCACTGCACTCCAACCTGGAAAACAGCAAGATCCTCTCTCAAAGATTAAAAACATTTTTTTTTAAGTCAGTGCCCTCATTCCCTCACCCCACTTTGTTTTTCTTTAGAACAATTATCACCACTTGACACATTCTGTAACTCTTTATTGTTCATAGTAACAAACCACACACACACATAGACACAGAAACATACATACACATGTGGAAAGTAAAGCTCACACATGAGGCTGGGGACTGTGCTTTATTCATCTCAAGATTTTCATTTCTGGCCAGGTGCAGTGGCTCACACCTGTAATCCCAGCACTTTGGGAGGCCGAGGCTGAGGATCACAAGGTCAAGAGTTCGAGAGCAGCCTGGCCAATGTGGTGAAACCCCGTCTCTACTAAAAATACAAAAATTAGCGGGGCGTAGTGGTGGGCACCTGTAGTCCCAGGTACTTGGGAGGCTGAGGCAGGAGAATCACCTGATCCTGGGAGGTGGAGGTTGCAGTGAGCTAAGACTGTGCCACTGCACTCCAGCCTGGGCAACAGAGTGAGACTCCGTCTCAATCAATCAATCAATCAATCAATCAATAAAGTTCTTAGAGCAATACCTGGCAGATTCACAGTAGGCCTTCAATTGATATTTCGTGTGAATAAGTTAATAAATAAATGAGTCAACTGATCAATAATTATCAAATCTATTGTCCCAACAGATATTTATCTGACCCAGAAAATAGAATGCTTGTCTCCCATATACCACTAGTCACACTAACGTGCCCCTCTCGCGCCTCCATTGGGGAGGGAAGAAAAAGCCTCTGAGATCACTGAGTTCCCCATAGGAAAAAGATCTCCAACCTCTGATTCCTGCCCCAATTCTCTCCTTCCATATACTGAGATGAGCTGGGGTGGCAGGTTCGACAGCTCCTCATTAAGTCCCCGGGGAGGGAGAAGTCTGATTCTAATTTTTGGCTGCTTCTGAAGGCTATTTTAAAAATGAGAGGTATTTTCTCCTACAGTCCTCAACTTTGGATTTTAGCCACATTTCCATAATAAAAAAATTCCACTCAGTATCTTATTACCATTTGATAATATGTGCAGTATGCCTTCTCCCTGCACCTATATATCTTATGAGATGTAAGTCAAAAACCATCTCTGACTTATTTGCTACTGAATCCCATATGCTTAGCACAACCCCTGGTGAATAACAGGTGCTCAGTAAATGCAATCTTAGGGGCTCACCTATTTAACATTAGTGTCTTTCAATTTCTACTAATTAGATGCCCATTTTTCCACATTTGAAAGTCACTGCTGCCTTTTGAATGGCCTCTTCACTTAGTGTTCCCACATGAGGAGTAATTGCAATGTTCGGCCATTATGCAGGTCAGAAATAATTAAGATATCCTGAGCAAGCTGCTCCCTTATTGCTCATCTGGAGTGACAAATCCTGCCCCAGCGCTCTGAGATGACGTCACTGCAGTGTCTCCAAGAGAGGAGCATTCTAGAATTTCATCATTGTGTATTCACATGTTCAAATATATATAAATATATATTTATGTTAGAGCGGAGATATTGTCACATCAAATAGAAAAAGGCATTTTGTCCTGTGGTTCCTTGCCATCTGGAGCACAGGCAATCTGATAAGCAACTGTTACATTAGAAAGAAATCCTCATCTTTCCAATGAGGAAGTGGTCAATTTGTTTATTTCTACCATGTCATTAGTTCTTGAGACACATGCACCATTGAATAATTGGATTCTTCTAGAACATTTCATAGCTTTAGGAGTTAATACATCTTTCAAATAGCTTCCATTATCCTGTACTACTGGTGGGTCCTAGTGTGCAGAATTATTCAATAAAGCATAGCTTTGCATGCTAGGCACCTGGAATTTTTTCCATTGGCTTTAAAAAGGCAGTGTTTCATGAAAGTACAGTATTAATTTGCAATGAGAAATATGGAATGAGGAAATAGGAAGGGACCCTGGTGAACTCTGCTCGGTGTTACAGATTGCCTCATAAAACCTTAATCAGAGCTTCATCAACTTATTAACTTCACGTAGGTCAACTGGTACTGATAGAGTAAGACTTCCCTTTAACGAGTAAAGAGAACTTCTTTAAAAGGTAATAAAACTTTATATGTTTGTATTTGTCTTTCCTAAGTGAATTCAAAGTACTTTATAAACCTCACCCTCCTTTAAAAAAAAGAAAGATGACCTTTTCCAAAATACTGAGGCAGAGTAAGACTGGGCTTTGATTAAGAAAGGGAGTCTACACCTTAGACATCACTTTCAAGTTTCCTGACTCCTAGTTCAATGGTCAAGACAGAATTTTATATTGCCATTATGACTGCAGTTTACCCTGGGAATACGGCCAAGTATTTTCTGAAAAGAGGCTTCTACATGAGACATTCTCCTACCACATACACATTGTAATTTACAAATGCCAGCTAGGCTAGAGGAGACGAAATCACTGAGCATCTGGGTCCTTGTAAAAACATGAACAAGTCAGTAAGCCTCACCAATTCAAACTCACTGAAATAAGGGCTAGTCTGAGTTAATAAAAAGGCTGAACTAAAAGATCTTATAATTGTGTTATTACTTTATAGTGTACCTAAAGAAAAGAGCAAAGAAAAGAGCTAACAGTCACTAGACATATTACATTCCAAGTACTATAGTGGCAGCTCTGCCTACAATCATTAATAACATACAACCTCCATGTGATGCAGATGGCATTAACTTTATTTTACAGTTTAAGAAACAAAGAACCAGAAAAGCTAAGCAATTTCCCAAGGTCACACAACTGACAAGAGATGGTGGCTAAGAAAATCTCCTTTCCACCACTACATACTGCAGCCTTCCTAGTTAAGGTAACACAGCAACTAAATTTAACTAAACCTGCCAAGACAAAATCCTGTCTTTGTCTGCATTAATTTGCCAACAGTAACACATTGATAACTGGTTTTTACACACAAATGCTTAATGTAAAATTGCTTGAAATATGCTTTTCTTTGGGAATGTGAAAGGTACCCTTCATATATTAGAGGGAATGGGAAGGCTTGGCATATGAGAAGACTTATTGACATATTTGGTGAATTTTTTGTTTCAGCCCAAGCCGTGTCATAATTAGAAAAATCAAAATTTGTGGGCGCAATATTTTCAATTATAATTGCTAGACCTTCAAGAAATGGGCAAGGATACAATGGAGAAGTATTTCCAATATTCATAAAAATAGTATTTCAAATGTTAAAAATGCACTTTTAATCAGTTTTCTACCATGTTTATTGATTAATACACAGATTACATTGGTCAGCTCTCACAGTACAATCAGTACTTGGCTTGTAGCAAGCATGGCCAGAAGAAGCTGAAATCCTTCATTCTTTTACTCACTTATTCATTTATTTAATTAAACATTCATCTAGTCAAAAATATCTTTATTAAGTGCCTCATAGGCACTTGTAGTAAACGCTCGGAACATAAAAGTGAATGCGATGAATACTGGAGTACTCTGTGAAGGGGATGGGATGGGGAGGGAGGTGTGGTGTGCTGGTTAATGGAGAGAAGAAACAATCTTAGTACTGTGTGGGAAGCAGAGTAGGGGTAGGGTGGGGGGATATCAGGGGACTATGGAAGCATGTCCAGAACACCTATGAGACTTTGTTCCATAGAACACCTATGAGACTATGGGACAGGTGTTCAGAACTCCAGGAAGAAGTGACACCTGAGCTGTGACCAGCACAAGGAGTATGCCTATAGAAACCTAAGCACAGTATAATACAGAATGAACTCAAGAACTGGACTGTGGCTGTTTCAGTGAAGTGTTCATGTTCTTCTTCCTTTTCAGAGAGTAGAATTCAGAGCAGCTTTTCTTATCATTTGCCTTTTTGAATCTTGACCCTGAATAATTACAACTTTGTTCTAAATAAATCCTGAATGAACACAATAACAGGTGTAATCCAACTGGCTTAGCTGTTTAATTATGAAGATTACACAAAACCAACTGGCTTTTTAATTCTACTATTGGGGAAAAAGTGAGTAGTAACTAAAATGCTTAATGTTTGACTTATGCGGAGGATACAAATCTTTTATATTGTCCCATATATAGGCTAAAATCCAACACTTATCCTTCTCTTTGTATTTTTCACACTCAACCAGTAATCCTGGCAGACTGCCTTCAATGTCCATTACTTGCTCACCACTGAATCTGCAGTAATTTATTGTCAAATTATTTTTCTTAAAATTTATCTTCAGCATTGGAAGAACCAACCAACTAGGGAAAACTGAAAAGGAGGGAACGTGTTAATGGAGTTGAACTAGCCTATATAATAGAAATAAAGTTGTAATTACCCAAAGGTTCTTCAACTTTATCTAAATTACTAAAAATTATAACAATGTTTAAAATTAAATCTACTTGACATGGTTAAAATCTGAAAAATTGCCAGTATTATTTAAAGCAAATCAGTGATTGCTGAATACAAATTATGCATTCTCAGAAGTAATTTTGAAAAAGAAAGTCTCATTTTATAAATAGCAGCAAACCAAAGCAAAAACATAACATTGTCTCTTCTTAATGAGATGAGTGTTTTCCATTCCAGTAAAACTTAATATGTTTATTCCTCTAAAAATCCATGTTACTGACATTAAGCTTTTTTGTTGTCATTATTCATTTGAAGTGTAAAAATAAGTAAGGAAATTGATAAAGAAATAGATAAATGGCATGTCCTAGATCTCAGAAGCAGGCAAATAATTGATATGTTGGATTAATGCAGATGGACATTAAATGGTCCAAAATATAAATTAACTCTTATGTCACTAATTTTTCTTTCCATGATTCTAGATTTTTATATCAAAAATGAACATGAGTTAGTTGCTGTTTAACATATGATGAAATTATTCCCATTTCTATAGCTGACCTATAAAAATGTTGATGACATTTAAATGATAGTTCACAGTAGATTTTTATTTACAAATACAACTATTTGGGCATATTACAAATTATCCATCAAAATTCCTCCTTGAAATGCCAAGCCCTCGGGTCTTAGTTTCTAATATCATTTTCCAATAAGAGGAACCAGAGCTCCTTGAAGAAATGACTGCTTCTAGGGCTGGGGTGGGGAACATAAAAAACGAATCTGGAGCATCCTGGTAGTGCCAGAAACTAAGAAGATGCCAGAGACAGAACATACGCCATGATGAGAAGACATCAAGGGCCTATTACAGGAGTCAACTGAAAGGGTCCCCAGAGGCCAAAGCTGAAGCAATTGGAGCAACAAATTAAAGTAGTAAAATAAAGTACTGTTGGATTGTAATCCGAATAGCAAAAATAACGAGCCACAAATACTGATACAAGCAAATAATTTAATAAATAAATAATAAATAGATGGGGGAGAAATGACAAACCCCTGGTGGCAGAAAATTCTAGATGATTTATGTAGATGCTCTGCCATTGCAGAGATCAAGCACATGCCCCACTCCTTAAGTGCGGCTGTGAATAGTGACTTTCTTCCAAAGAGTACAGAGCGCGCAGGGAGAGAAAAAGAGCAACCCTGCGCTGGGGAAACCCAACAAACACAACGTCCAGCCAGGCCGTGCAAGCTGACATCAACACCACGTCATGTGGGTAGCACATACCCTTTCTACACCATGAAAAGATCACTTTACCCCTGTGATCTTCCTCCCAGACAGACTTTATCTCAGTCTAGTCGTGAGGAAAACATTAGATGAATCCCCATCGTGAGACATTCTACAACATACCTGACCAGTGCGCCTCAAACCTGCCAAGGTCATCAAAAACAAAGACTGAGAAACTGGCATAGCCAAGAGAAGCTCGGGGGACGTGATGCCCGAATGCAATGCGGTACCCATCATGGGATCCTGGGACAGATAAGGGCCATTAAGGAATACAGAGGAAATCTGAATAATGTATGGCCTTAAATAAATAGGAAAATTTCACTATTGGCTCATTAATTGTAACAAAATTACTATACTAATGAGGGGAAGCTGAATGTGGAAATATAGGAACTACATGTGCAATAATTCTGTAAATCTAAAACTGTTCTTTTAAACATTTGTTTTAAAAAGTTCCTGTTTGAGAATGCTTATAAGTGAGAAATCCATTTAAAGTATATACATTGAAAGTTCAGGCGGGGCACAGTGGCTCATGCCTGTAATCCCAACATTTTGGGAGGCTGAGGCTGGAGGACGGCTTGAGCCCATGGGTTGGAGACCAGCCTTGGCAATATAATGAGACCCTGTCTCTACAAAAAATAAAAATAAAAAAAATAGCCAGTCATGATGGCATGCATTTGTATTCCTGGGTACGTGGGAGGCTGAGGTGGGAGGATTGCATGATCCTGGGAAGGCTGAGGCTGAAGTGAGCCATGATCACTCCCACTGCACTCCAGCCTGGATGACAGAGCAAGATCCTATCTCTAAAAAAAGTTAAAAAGTTCAAAATCTAGAACAATTGAGCAGCTACTCAAAATTCACTAAACACTCAAGAAACTTGTTCTTGAGTTTCTGTTTCCTACTGACTGATTTAGATGAGTCATGGAACTCTCCCCCTTTGTGTATGGTTTGGCAATTCCAACGCCTCTGTCAAGAACACTTAACAGTAATAGTCTCACTGCATCCTACTGCAGAGAAGTTGCTACAGCACAAGAAAGAAAGAACGAATTGTAAGATGCCAGGGATGGCCCTCCCACAACTGGCCTATTCGTGATATCCTTAACTACGCTCTTTCCAGGAGCCTCACTGATAACTCCAGGGATGTCTCATGAGAACACAGCTCCTCGAAAACACACAGAACCTCAGCTCGCTCTACCATGCAACATAGTTCTTTTAAGGATTTATTTTGCTGAAGATAATTTTACTCTAAGAAAGAATTTAGACTTCCAGTTCTGGGTCACAGTCTGTATCTGCTAATTATTCCCTATGTGCCTCAATTTCAGATGGACCATTTGCCTGCATACACAAATTGGAAGTGGGATACTTTGTGTCAAAAGGTGGGTCCTCATGGAAAGATGCCACCTTTCAAGAATTTATTCGACAAGCATTTGCTGAGTATCGACGACATGGCAGGCATTCTTAGGGAAGAAGTAGTCTAAACCCCTCCCTCCTAGAGCTTAAATTTTAGTGTGGAAAGACAAATTATAATAATGGAAAGGAACAAGATATTTCACGCTATGATGGATGCTATAGAGGAAATTAAGTAGAAAGTGTCTTTTGAATGGGCGCTTACAAGATGAGAATAAGGTATTCAAAGAACAAGGTGAAGAGCATTTTAGGTACGGGGAAAAACGCGACCCAGAAGTGGGGACTCCGTTGAGAGCAGCTAGCCAGGCAGATAATTGTTTGAGGTGCGTCTGCAGAAACAGCATCTACATCCTGTATGGAGGGTCTCCAGCCATGGTAGAAAGTTTGGGTCTTCTTCTAGGAGCAGTGGGAAGCCATTAAAGGTTCTGAGTAGCGGACTTGACTTCTGTTTGTGAAGGAATAATCGCAACTCTCTGAAGAATGAATTGTAGGAGAAGTAAGAATACCTGTTAAAAAGCTATTGCAGTTGCTCTGAAAATAGATATGGGTAGCTTAGATTAGGCAAATAGAAGTAGGGATGGAGAGAAGTACATGTATTCAGAACTAACACGATTGTAGATGGATGGGATGAGGTACGTTATAGAGTGAAGTATAACTTCTAGGTTTTCATTTCATATGAAACAATTTAGATTAACTGGCTTTGCCTAGATTAGATAACTTAATCCAATAACAGCAGAAGAATTCATTCATTTAAGAGCACATTCAAGGACTCCAGCCTTTGATGTCCAACTAAAAGTATATTCTCTTCTCATAGTCAATTTCAAATATCTCTGCATGTTAGAGTTGTGGTGCGACTATCGTGAGTTTTGTATTGTCCGCTATCCAAAAAAAACAGAGTTCTTTCCCAATCACTGCAGTCCATCAAGGGTTCCCCCATCCCCTACATTACCTACCCATCATATTGTTTCATCCTCAGACCATATATCCTGCTTGGTCTATCTCTTTCTCTGTCTATTCCAGCCAGCTGTCAACTACGCTCAAATCCGTTTGAGCAAGGATGAATGCAAACTTCAGAAAATCTACTGTCAAATCTGAGCAAGGCAACTACAAAATTTAATATACCTGGAAAGCCAGAACCCCTAAATTTTTTCCCAGATTCTGTCTCATAAAATGTATTCCCTCTCTCTCTTCTTTCTCTCCACATTTTGTCCAGAAATTCCTTCAATTGTGTGTATTCAAAGCTGGGCCTTCATCCAGCTTGAGATTCAGAATCTTTGGTCACCAGAATTACAGAGCTTTCTTTTTTTTTTTTTTTTTAATTATTATTATACTTTAAGTTCTAGGGTACATGTGCATAACGTGCAGGTTTGTTACATATGTATACTTGTGCCATGTTGGTGTGCTGCACCCATCAACTCGTCAGCACCCATCAATTCATCATTTATATTAGGTATAACTCCCAGTGCAATCCCTTCCCCTTTCCCCCTCCCCATGATAGGCCCCGATGTGTGATGTTCCCCTTCCCGAGTCCAAGTGATGTCATTGTTCAGTTACCACCTATGAGTGAGAACATATGGTGTTTGGTTTTCTGTTCTTGTGATAGTTTGCTAAGAATGATGGTTTCCAGCTGCATCCATGTCCCTACAAAGGACGCAAACTCATCCTTTTTTATGGCTGCATAAAATTCCATGGTGTGTATGTGCCACATTTTCTTAATCCAGTCTGTCACTGATGGACATTTGGGTTGATTCCAAGTCTTTGCTATTGTGAATAGTGCCGCAATAAACATACGTGTGCATGTGTCTTTATAGAAGCATGATTTATAATCCTTTGGGTATATACCCAGTAGTGGGATGGCCGGGTCATATGGTACATCTAGTTCTAGATCCTTGAGGAATCGCCATACTGTTTTCCATAATGGTTGAACTATTACAATCCCACCAACAGTGTAAAAGTGTTCCTATTTCTCCACATCCTCTCCAGCACCTGTTGTTTCCTGACTTTTTAATTATTGCCATTCTAACTGGTGTGAGATGGTATCTCATTGTGGTTTTGATTTGCATTTCTCTGATGGCGAGTGATGATGAGCATTTTTTCATGTGTCTGTTGGCTGTATGCATGTCTTCTTTTGAGAAATGTCTATTCATATCCTTTGCCCACTTTTTGATGGGGTTGTTTGTTTTTTTCTTGTAAATTTGTTTGAGTTCTTTGTAGATTCTGGATATTAGCCCTTTGTCAGATGAGTAGACTGCAAAAATTTTCTCCCATTCTGTAGGTTGCCTGTTCACTCTGATGGTAGTTTCTTTTGCTGTGCAGAAGCTCTAAGTTCTGGCTAGAGCAATCAGGCAAGAGAAAGAAATAAAGGGTATCCAGTTAGGAAAAGAAGAAGTCAAATTGTCCCTGTTTGCAGATGACATGATTGTATATTTAGAAAACCCCATTGTCTCAGCCCAAAATCTCCTTAAGCTGATAAGCAACTTCAGCAAAGTCTCAGGATACAAAATTAATGTGCAAAAATCGCAAGCATTCTTATACACCAGTAACAGACAAACAGAGAGCCAAATCATGAAGGAACTTCCATTCACAATTGCTTCAAAGAGAATAAAATACCTAGGAATCCAACTTACAAGAGATGTAAAGGACGTCTTCAAGGAGAACTACAAACCACTGCTCAGTGAAATAAAAGAGGACACTAACAAATGGAAGAACATACCATGCTCATGGATAGGAAGAATCAATATCATGAAAATGGCCATACTGCCCAAGGTTATTTATAGATTCAATGCCATCCCCATCAAGCTACCAATGAGTTTCTTCACAGAATTGGAAAAAAGGGCTTTAAAGTTCATATGGAACCAAAAAAGAGCCCACATTGCTAAGACAATCCTAAGTCATAAGAACAAAGCTGGAGGCATCATGCTACCTGACTTCAAACTATACTACAAGGCTACAGTAACCAAAACAGCATGGTACTGGTACCAAAACAGAGATATAGACCAATGGAACAGAACAGAGTCCTCAGAAATAATACCACACATCTACAGCCATCTGATCTTTGACAAACCTGAGAGAAACAAGAAATGGGGAAAGGATTCCCTATTTAATAAATGGTGCTGGGAAAATTGGCTAGCCATAAGTAGAAAGCTGAAACTGAATCCTTTCCTTACTCCTTATACGAAAATTAATTCAAGATGGATTAGAGACTTAAATGTTAGATCTAATACCATAAAAACCCTAGAAGAAAACCTAGGTAGTACCATTCAGGACATAGGCATGGGCAAGGACTTCATGTCTAAAACACCAAAAGCAACGGCAGCAAAAGCCAAAATTGACAAATGGGATCTAATTAAACAGAGCTTTCTAGGTAGGTCTGGAGCTCTTAGAATACACAAAGGATAAAATGTAAGGGGAGGGGAGTGGAAGAGGAGGAGGAGAAGGACAAGATGCAGAAGGAGGTGGCAGATGAACAAAAAGGCCTTAAGATATGGATTTAAGAATTGTCTGAGCAACTTTTTATTCAGGGTACTATCAAAGGAGTTGATTCCTCAGTCCAAAGCTCTGACTTAATTTCTGAAGGTTTTTTTGTTTCCACGTGATGACCAGCTCTCTTAGCTTGCCTTGCACCATGCTTTTTTGATTTTGCCAATATTAATCCACAACCTGCCTTTTACCAGCTAAATTCTACTGCCAGGTCTTATAAATCCAACACGTAGGTGAGTATCAATTATAAAACAGACCCTGGCACCTCAATTCTTCAACCTGGCTCCCTGGAGAAATGATTTTGTAAGGTCGTTTTTAGTGTTTCATATTAGGCTGATGAAGCCCAAGGGTCAATGCTAGCCACATTTTGCTGATTATGACTACATACGTTCTCTCTTAACTAAATTCATATCAACAAATAAATGAGCAACATGTTACTTTAAACTACTTCCCATAATTGTATATTGTTTGAATAATAAAGAAAAAGATATGATTTTATCTTCCTGAAATTCAAATTTCAGGATGTCATGAAAGCCCATGAGTCCATTCGCTGAACTGAATATTTACATAGTTTTTAAACATGTGGTGAGAACAGAAATGAAGAAAGGGAATAATCAATGAGATGATTTAATTTTTAAAAATAGATTGAGAAAATTAGTTCATTATTGCTTTTCATTCTAATTCCGTTACCCCAGAATGCCAAATAATACTTCAAGAATTGACTGTAAATAATTAATAGTGGCAAGTCATTTCTTAACATCATATCAAGGTTAAAATGATATAGGAGATCTATTCTATAATAATAAATTTCTAACTATAAATAAACCCTTGCAAGAGTGTTTCATGTTTTGTCTTTTAAAAATAAATGAATTTCTGATCCATAACTAACTAGTTAAGCTAAAATGAAAACCTGGCTTTTACTTAATATTTTAAAATATGGTCTTTTGCATTCAAATACTTCAAAGTGATTTCTTTCCTTCAGGATTAAAAAAAAAGAACTATAACTCATATGTAACCAAGTCTCAATTACCCACATTTGAAAAACTCACATTGGCAATTCTTCATAGAAGCATTTAATTCCAGTCTCACCTACCCCTGCCGCCCACTTCTGGGTTGCTCCCTGCCGCTGTCAGTTGGCATGCATTCAAGGAATGCAAACATATTTTAATATTAGTTCTAGCAACGCATTAGCAGGAAGGGAAACCTCCCAGGGAAAATTCACATAATGTATTCTAAAGTCAAATATATCAAGTGATTTTGGATTATCGGTGCCACCATAGGATTCCATTCAGACAGATAATTGAGAATTGACTGTACTACTGTGCTCATAAACTATGGACCACATGTAGTCCGTGAGAAAAAATGATTTCTAAGACACAAATTAAAATAAGGAAGCCAGACGGTGCTGTGAAAACAGTGGGTCTTCATAAAGAGGGAACTGGAGCTGACAAATGTTTTTACTTTTTCTTTCTGCATGAGAATATGAAGTTTTAAATGATATGCAGCTAGAAACAGATGAAATTATAGCTCTCAGACACTTTATAATTCTGAAACAGATATTTGATTGATTGCAAGGTGGCATCGCTGCTGGCAGTTTTTGTCAGCACATTTTGATGATACAGTTTCTTAGGTGAACTTCAAGTACATCAGTGACACACACTCCGTTTCAGACACATTGAATGATTTTGAAGCTAATAATTTATGAGAGCTTTTGGAGCAAGTTATTAGGTTTGGGTCAAGAGAGATTTATTTTGTTTAATGCTAGGTTCCTTGCTGTGTGTTCTGTTTATCTCATCTTATTTTGCTAGTAAACAAATAAGTAAAACTTTAATGTGGATGTTTCCCCTTTATAACAGTGCCTCTGCCTAAAGACGTTTCCCATGTGAAACACTTTTACTAGTCCGTGGTTTGTAGCCATTTTGTTTCTTGAGAAAGAGGACAGATGGCCGGGCGCGGTGGCTCACGCCTATAATCCCAGCACTTTGGGAGGCTGAGGCGGGCGGATCACGAGGTCAGGAGATCGAGACCATCCTGGCTAACACAGTGAAACCCCATCTCTACTAAATATGCAAAAATTAACTGGGTGTGGTGGCGGGCGCCTGTAGTCCCAGCTACTCGGGAGACTGAGGCAGGAGAATGGTGTGAACCCCAGAGGCAGAGTTTGCAGTGAGCCGAGATCGTGCCACTGCACTCCAGCCTGGATGACAGAGTGAGACTCCATCTCAAATAAATAAATAAGTAAATAAATAAAATGATAATAATAAAACAAGGCATCTCAAGTTGGGATTCCATCAAGGAGTAACTGAAAGAAAAATTAAAAATTATTTGTTCTTAATTAGGAGATTAAAGGATCACCTACCCCAGAATGTATTACTTCTAGGTATTTTTATTTTAAGTTAAGGATAATAGTCGATTTTAGAAAATGAAGTGTTCTTCTGAGGCTTTTAGAGGCTTTAAGTGACAAATCAAGAGGAAATTGAAATGTATTATGAGACAAGGTCTAAATCAATCTTTTAAAAAGAGTCCTTTGGGTTATGTTTTATTTTCAGAACCTGATGAATGCTACATATACCAAATTTGTTTAAAATTAAAGAAATTTTTAATTATTTTTATATTACAGCAGAATAACAATGGAAAGAAATTCAGCATGTGTAAATCGATTTTATGCAATAGTCCTAGATCATTTCTGCTTGTATTTTCTTAATGACATCCTTTGATTAGAAGAAAGAAATATAAGTATATGTTTTCATGCTATTTTTCACGTGTCTGCAGCCATTCTTTTTGCATAAAGCAGATCCATAGAGAAGCACCATTATTCTGCAGAAAAACTGCACATATATACAAGGAGTAAATATGATGACAGGATAGTTCTCTTTACCGTGTCTTCAAAACACACACAGGAAGCTTTCACACAAGGCCTGTTATTGCCATGGTTTGCCTATCTGACATTTTCTCTCTGGTGGTCACTGCGAAGGTCTTGCATTCTTATGCATTGAGTGCAAATCTATTTTTTTAGACCATGATAGTGTGCATGTGAGTGGCCTCTACAGGCTTGTCAATTCAGATAGCCCCTTTCAGGCCAGATCCTACTTCTCCCTTCATATAACTTCATTTAGCTGTCGCAGCTTTTTTTTTTTCCTTCTTTGTGGCCTTTGATTAGTCCAAAATGTATTATATTGTCTGATAAACTTGTGTCACAGTATAATTGCACACCATCATTAAAAATTAACATTCTTGTGATTAATTTACCATTGCACACATTTTTTTTATCACATTGGTTATTTTAGTAAAAAGCTATTCTACAGAAATGGCACCTGAGTCATGTGTAGCTCTTTCGAGAGTGAAGTTGGATACCACGCAGTTGCTGTTGTTTTTCCCCACGTCTCCAACCTACCTTCTAGTAGGGCTTCTTTTTTTGTTTAGCTCTTTGTTTCCATTTGTTGTGTGTATGCTAATTCCTGCTGCTCTTGCTAACTCACATTGCATTTTTCCTAAGTATTCTTTGACCTATCCAGATTCAACACCTTAATCATCTGTCAGCAAGCCCTGCCCATGTGCACAAATGATCCTACCCCGTTTTTTTGGCACTTTTTTTTTTTTTTTTTTTTTTTTTTTTTTTTTTTTGAGACGGAGTCTCGCTCTGTCGCCCAGGCTGGAGTGCAGTGGTGCGATCTCAGCTCACTGCAAGCTCCGCCTCCCAGGGTTACGCCATTTTCCTGCCTCAGCCTCTCAAGTAGCTAGGACTACAGGCGCCACCACCTCGCCCAGCTAATTTTTTGTATTTTTAGTAGAGACGGGGTTTCACTGTGTTAGCCAGGATGGTCTCGATCTCCTGACCTCGTGATCCGCCCGCCTCGGCCTCCCAAAGTGCTGGGATTACAGGCGTAAGCCACAACGCCTGGCCGGCACTTTATCCTTAAATGTAACGAGATAGTTGAGGATTCTAAAACATTGGAGAAAAGCCTCTTCATGTGAAAGCAGAAAAGCAGAACAAAATAAGGAAGTAAAATAAAATCAGAGAAAAGAGAAAAAGGACAGAAAGCAGAATACTTCAAAATAACTATAATTAATATCTTCAGAAGCATAAAATATGACATTTTATATATCAAGAAAGAAATGACTCATACAAATATCCAAAGTTTAAAAAACATTGGTAGGCTTGGAAGATAAAGTTGAAGAAATCTCACAGAAAAAAAAAGAAAATGACCAGTAGTAAGATAATCTATATTATTTAGAGCATCAATCCAAAATATGTAATATCTAGGATAATCTATGTTATTTAGAGGATCAATCCAAGATATGTAATATCAAACCAATCAAAAATTCCAAAAAGTTAAAATAAGAAAATATAAAATCAAAATTATTTTAAACATATACAAAAACATGCAGGAGTTAACAAGCATTCACACCAAGTAAAACTGTTGTGGAATTTCTGAACACCAGGAATAAAGAAATAATCCTAAAAGCCTCTAGAGAGTAAAGATCATTAATATGAAAGACAATTAAACATGAGATTTTCCCACTTAGTACACTGGACACTAAGAAAATGAAACAATGCCTTAGTTATAGTTAACGTTCTTATTCAATACCTTAAAATAATAGTTGCTCCAAAGATATCCCAATTTTTTAACATTTCTTTCGGTTTTCATCTGATTAAAGGAGTACAGGGTTTAAAATTAACTGAGAAGCGGTCTCAGAAATATAATTTCCACGTCGCTTCCTCAGGAAGCTTTTTGATGATGTGCCTCTCCCAAGCAAAAGACTAAACCAAGAAAGAGGGAGACATAGAGAGCCAACCCTAGGAGGAAGATAAGAGCCGTCTCAGAATATTAATAAACAGACATACCAGATGACAGTTTTGGAATGGGCGGAGCAAGGAAACAGTTTAAAGTAGAGACACCATTGGAGCAAGTATGATTTTATTGTCAGTGTTCATTGACAAGCTGTTGCTCCAGGGCATTTGTGATATTGAAAGTATGACTGAAAGGGTTTACAAGAGGCAAATATGCAAGTTAATGATAACATTTATTCTAAATCTCCTTTCCTTAGAATCAAGGTAAAAACAGTAGGTAACTGGAGCCCAAAGGAGGATGGGTAATCCTGTCAGCCTGGAAGGCATTCTGACAGAGTTGACATCTGTGTAATGAGGCGATGGTAACACATTCTTCACAAACATCCATGCTTCCAAAGAGTGGCACCAAGAATCCTGGAACTTCAGCTTAATTGCTGTCCCTGAACACACACATTTCCTCCATCTCCGCCCTCACCCCCTTACCCTGAACTCCTGCTCCAGGAGAGGCCACCCCGCCAGAGGTCCCTCAGTGGGTTTGACCAGGGAGAAACGGTGCCAATGGTAAGTCACCTAGACTGGAAGCCTGAGGGTCAGCTCCAGGGGCACGAACATGAAAGAGACAAGGGACTGCTGGCAATCTCCAGGAGGATGACTCACATCCTCTTTATTCTCCAGCGTAATGACATGAACATGCAATCATGCCATTTTACATCATTATTATCCTTGGTAGTACTTTTCCCTGCACACACTGTGCTTCTTTAAATAAGGTTTCTTGTGGGACTACCAGTATGGACCAGAGCCTGCATGAAGTCACCAGCCTGTCTGTAACACAGGTCTGTGTTAGGCCAAGCTCTGTGCTCAGCCCTTCCAGGCATGTATGCATATGAATGTGTTGGTTTTGTGAACATGTATATTTTCTTTTCTAAAATGGATCATATAGTATATTCATTTTTTAAATTATTTCACTTTTTCCTATACCCCAGATTCTCAAGTAATGACCTGACTTATTCCAGGAAAACACATGATAGGCTCTGAGTGATCCCCATTTCCTCCACTGGGTCTCCACAACCCATACTTTGATTAATCCTGTTCAAAATTTCCCTGTGCCTGGGGTGGGGACAGACTTGCGTGTTTAATAGTATAATCTTATCTTGGTTTCCTCAGTCTATAAAACAAGGAAGCTGGATTAGATCCTCTATAAATATCTTTTCAGCACTGAATTTCTGTGATTCTGGTACACCTAATACCCAAATGTGATTTTTAAAAACCACACTCTTTTTTTTTCATTTAACAACTTAAAGATATAATGCCTATAATGTGTCTCATCAGCATTTCCCATAGTAACAAGAGTGCTCGGGGTTCATTTTACACTTCTGGTTTTCCAATAAAGTGTTAGCTAACACTTTCAATTGACTAAAAAATGTGGTAACCTAAACAAAAGAGTAACAGTGTATGGGAGACAGTATGTTTTAACTGAAGTCACAAAATGTCTTATCATAAAGTCCATAGACTACAGTAATGTTCATGAGAAACAGATTTTTTTCCCCAGTGTGAGATTTGGATTACAATATGAATTCCCTGGATTCAAATTATTTTATTTTCAGGAATCTAAATTTCAGTTTACGAAAATTCTCTACTTTGATCATAGCCAATGACTAGTACCACCTACCTACAGCAAACAAGCTAAATGCTCTTAATCAAAGGTGGCATTCAAATGGAGATCAACTTCTAGCATCTCTGTAATGGAATTATTGAAAATTCTCTACCAAAAGAACTAAATAAGCAAATGCTCTGCAGCCATCTTTTTGTGATTGAACCGTATGAATTGATGGTGGTGAATGATCGGCTCTTTCTGAATGCTCCTTGTTGCTCAGGTCCAGCGCAAGCTGACACTGACACACTGATATATCCTGGATCGCTACAGGGCAGAGGAACGTGAAATGACTGGCATTAAAAATATGCCATGGTATGACCACCAGGTTACAGAGGAAGTAGAGAATGGACATTTAAAGATAGCCTCGAGTATATCCAAGTCTTCTATATGTTATTAAATATATTCCTCAGAATCTCTCTAAGCAATATTTATTATTACTCCAGTTTTATAGCAAATAAAGACAAATTTGGAGAGACTAAGGAATGGTCCCGTATTTACATAGTAATGACAAGCAGTGTTAGCATTGGAATTCAGATCTATCTGGCACAAAGTCCATGCCCTCCTGCAAACTACCCATGATTTAATAATGTATACGTTTTGTGCATGACGTCCCCATTCCTCCATTCCTGTAAGTGGGTGGGCTCATTCCCCATTACCTTTCAGATGATTAGTGCTATTAAATATCTCGGAGTTACTGGATAAGGAACTCAGCATATATTGATAAAGTGAAGTAACTTGATGGATTTTGCATTAGTGAACAGGAATGAGGAATTGTCTTTTTCCTGCCCTGAGAAGCACGTTATGGTCGCATGCTCCCATTCTCTCTTGACAGAAGCAGATACAAATTCTTAAAGTGATTATGGAGTTACCCCAACTCAATTTTCAATGGACTGAGGAAGCATCTATTTTGTTCCTGCTCTTTCTTGAAGATCTAATACAAAAAACCTAAAGAAGGTAATAATGCATATTGAGAATGAGAATTTTTTTTTTCTAGTTACAATTAGTGAAGGTCTTAGTTGAAATAAATGCACAATTTGAGGCAGATACACACTCAGGAACTGGAAACTTTGTATGGCACATTCACATGATAATGTTTAACGTGGGCTCGTACTTAGATCTTCCTGGAAATGTTGTGATCCTTTTTGATCACACTAATAATACACTATGAAGCGTTGCTCTGTGGGATGTAGTTAAAGCTTATTTGAGCTTCGGCAACCACTGGCACATTCCTGGGGGAAAATATCAGAACATTTTTATTTTTATTTCAATCACTCCAGAAAACTTCATGGAGAATAGCCTCTGTCAGGTATATAGGGCAATTGCTGTCACAAACAGTGTTTGAAAAGAGATGGCCTAAATCGTCAATATACTGTGCTCGGAAATAGGAAATGGTGAATAAAAAGGTTCAATAGTAAATGTCTAAAGTTTCTTTGAACCAGAATTGCTGGGATTTTATTTGTTATTTTGTATTTTGCAAAATAGGCAGTTAATAATAAATATGTTAATTATATATACGTGTATATATATGCATATATAGTATATATGTATACATATATACTATATAGGCGTGTGTGTGTGTATGTATATTATATATACACATATACACATGTGTATATATGTATATTATACATATACACATGTATATATATATATATAAATTTTGTCTGTATTCTTTCCAGCAAATATTATCACATGAGTTTTGAACAATATTCAAGATGCTTTTCTTGGTTTTTAGTTATTGTTTCAAAAGATTAGGTCGTAAGTTATTTGCAGATGTATATATGGGGTGGGGGGGAGGTGAGAGAGAGGGAGAGTGAGCGTGTGTGTATGTGTGTGTGTTTGTATGTGTTTAAATGTAAAGAACATAAATACATGCCTCTAAGAATAGAAAGAGTAATTTTCTTCCTGACATTCAGCAAATATATTTCAGTAAGTATGGGAGAAAATCAGATAAGGGAAGTTTTCCTAATTTCATCCAAAAATGCTTATGACATAAATCATACTGGCTCTTTCAAATAGTCAAATTGGTAACTCCTCATTCTTTGGCAGAAAACCACACTGACTTTTCCCCAAGCATGATTGAGTATATTGAGAAGAACAGATTAAAATATATGATGGCATATCATTTTGTAAGCATTTCCTGTGTCATTAGTGTTAGCAGTATCTTTCCGATATCAATTTCTTTATTGTTTAGAAAGTGATGGTACAATAGAAAGCCGATTTCCTCATGAATGCAAAGGCTCTAATCTCTGATTCAGAAACATCATTAGTTCCTCCCGTAAGAGCTTCCTCAAAGCACTCACTAAAGTCCTGTCAGCACTTGTAATGATTTTCTGTAAACCAAAAGCTTCTATGAGTTATTATTTTGAGAACGTGCCATATCATAGGCTGTAGCTTTAGCTTTGTATGTTTTCTGTATTCTCAGTTACTGGGGGAAAAATGGACTTTATTATTACGTTCTTTGGGATGGTTGAGAAGAGAAAGATTTACTGTGTAAGAGATTAAGGGAGAGAAATAGTAGTAGGAGTGGGAGAGAAAAAAGGCAGCAACATCACTTCCTTAGAACAAACTTCAAAGGTACTGGAAATCCTTCCATATACAAATGTGGGCTTTTCCAAAACTGGCTTATTTACAACAAGTTTGCTAATTCATTTGATTTCATAATTTCGGGAGTTCCATTTGAGCACACGTGAGTGCGCACACACACACACCGCACACACACACTTCCTCATGTCGATGGTGCTTTTTCTGACTCCCTTCTAAGCTCTTCCTGATGAATAAAATAGCCCTGCAAAAATCATGTTTGATTTTTGAGCTGCTGAAACTCAGTTGATACGGGGCTTGAACATTTTGGTTTGGAGTTATGTTGTTCCTTTCATCCTTGTAGAGAATTATTTTTAAATAAATGGCCTTGGGACAATTAGGCTAGTCCCTGTATCTTAGATCCTCTAGGTCCAGAAAATTTTAGAGCACATTTGAGCTCTTTATTCTGGGAAGCCAGGTTGCTATTATAGTCATTATGTGTGTGAGTGTGTAGTGTGTGTGTATATGTATGTATATATACACACACACACATATGTAATATAGATATAGTATATTTTATGTATATATCCAAGCATGCCAAGATACTGGGCCTTGGTAATTCAATGGCGAATGAGATAGAAGGGTCTTTATTCCCATGGAGTTTATAGTTTAGTGGGTCATGCTCTCTGAAGTAATTGTGAAGAAACCAGATGAAGCTGGGGACAAATTCATAACTCTGATATCTAGCCTGAAATTCAGGACTTCTCCCTTTAAGTGGGCTCTTAGCGCTGCCCAGCAATTCTGCTCTATCCCCCCCCCACACTCTCTGAGTTGGTTACTTTACCCCTGTGTCTTCTCTGCCAGCTTTCCATGCCTCCTCCCCCTTACTTGCCTTCAGCTACTGACTCTGCTCCCTTTTTCCCCATCTTCCCTCCTGCTGCTCTAACTGTGTAGAAACGTAACCTTATGATTCTGTGGTTGGGCTAGCAGGAGGAGGAAGGGGATACGCAGAACAGCACCATGGAAAATCAGAGCCTGTAGCCAGCCCAAGATGAGGAAAGGTAGATGCTTTCAATTGGATAAATATTTGGCACTGACGTAATTACTAGAACAGAGTGAAATCCACATCACTCTGATCTGGACTTTTGTTGTCTAAGGACACACTGAAAGGCTGCAGGCGGTATCTGCCTGGATGTCAGTCTCATGTACAGCTAAAGAAAACATTGACAGAGCAAGTTTAACAGGGAAGGCTGAGGAAGAATAAACATGCTTCCTGCTTGTAACTCACTCAGTTAGGCTTTGTCAATCAATTGGTTACAATTACATGCATAATAATAATTTGATGATGAGCAGAATGATTATAATGTTACTAACATCTATGATGAGAACATACATTGAGAAGATTCAACAGAATCTAGTTCATCTCTGAACCTATGATAAATTCTTCCTAGAATTGAAGAAAATATTGTCATTGCATGGCTATTGTCCCAAACCAGACATTCTGTCCATTTCCAATGTCTACATCCCATTTCACTTCATGGACGTTATTAAATTCCTTATTAATTTAGCCTTCTGAAAACACTGTGCCAATGAGAGGAGAATGTTTGATGCAAAATAATGCATCTTCGATTTCTAAAGTTGAAAACGTTTCACATTGAAGTTGACAACCTGTTAAATAGTCCCTTTGAAATATTGGCTGATATGGAAGTAAGTTGACTTTGAAGAAAGGACTTAGATGGCTAATCCAGCTCCAAGTGCTTATTCCAGAAGAAGCACTCAGCTTGATTTTGTTTTGCCATCTATTGTAACATCAGTTTACTTTGAATCAGTTTACTTCTTAATACTTGGAATGCATCTCTGCACTTAGCCAGATTAAATGTCACCACTTAAAATTGACAAGACATAGAATTTAACTGGTAATAATTTTATATTTTTATCATTTTCCATAGTACAGTGTATTTTTTAAAGTATGAACCTTTTCTAGCAGTATTACCTGTTACTAATAACAATAATGAATGCTAACATTTATTGAGTGGTTCCTACGTGGTAGGCAGACCAAGCACTTTAAATGCATTGCCGTATTTCATCCTCATAACCATGAAGTAGATACTATTATTTTCTTCACTTTACAGAGGAGAAAGGTGGGGTTTACAGAGGTTCACAGACTGGTGCAAGGTCACATAGCTAGTTACTGCTTGAGTTAGGATGCTAATTGAGTTCTGTCTCATTCTAGACTATATTATCTTAGCCACTAAAAGTTAATTGCTTCTTATTCTAAGTGGATAGAAAAGTACCATACTTGGCATTCTGATCCAACTGTCTTAATTCCTATGATTTGCTTTATTTAAGGTATGATCAGTTTTAGAAATTTGAAATCAAATTTAAATAACTCAACAGGCAACCATATTTAATTAATAAAAACAAATAAAATTCTTCAATATAAGCAAGTTAGTGATCTCTGCTTCTAACCTAGGCTTTCCCTTGTGTATTAATCAGCTTTGTAACAAGTATCTTTAATGCCTCAATGACGAGATATAGAAAAGGTTAGTTCAAGTTTAGGTTGCAGTCCAAGGAAGGTTAGCCCATTCTCTGTTCCAGGTGTTCAGGAATACTTGCTCCTTCTATCTGTGGGTCTACCATCTCCTAAAGTCTTGGAATTCTTCCCTATATCCTGTACCTTTGGGCAGATATTGAGTAAAATGAATGTGGAAGATCAGGTTGGAGTTCTGAATGGCATACATCATACATCACTGCTGCTCACATGCTGTGGGCCAGAACTCAGTTGGGTGACCACACTTAAACACAAGGGAGAGTGGGCCATGAAGCTTGGCAGTGAACCTAGAAGACAGAACATGGGTATTGATGAATAAATAACTAGCCAGTCTGCCATGCCTATATAAGCCTCAAGCTACTTTGACTGACAGGTTCAAAAAGTATTCAGGTCAAAAAATATTTCCCAGGTTTTCATGTGTTTGCTATTACCTCAGGGATATTTTATTCTCAAGATGTTTGTCCTTAACATGTTTTTCCTCAGCTCTGAATCTGTAGGCAGTGGGATTTGCATTGCCAGCAAGTTGGTTGATAATAATCCAAGGAAAACTTATACATGTTTTTATTTTGTATTTTCTTCCTTAAGATTTTAGAACTTCCCATGACTTTTATCTTTCCATATATCTTCAGTACCTGACAGAATATTTTTTTATGTTGTAAGAGGCTGATGTGTGAAATTAATGTGGAATTTCATGCCTGATAGCTTACTAATTGGATGTTCAGTAGATTCTAATTTGTGGGATTTTTTTCTAAATTGAATAATGTACAGTATATCAATTTTACAACATAACTTTATGAAGATTTGACGATAATTTATAAACTTTAATTAACATTGGTATACACACATTATTGCTATTCCAACAGTAACTAGATATTAAGAATCAAGCTTTTTATTGGTTAAGGACTTACATCATTTAAAAAATTATATACTCTGGACATTTTTTCTATTCCAACCAGTTTGTGATGTGCACTCGTAGTAAAAGGCGTGATTTAGTGTACAAAGACAACCAATGTGAACGCATCTACCGTCTTCTTTGTTTTTCTCCCTGCACTTCAATTCTTTATTATTATGAATTTTTCATCCAGAAGCATTGATGCATTTTTGGCAAAATTAATCTGTTGTTCTTTCCTCAGTGGGTCATTACCATGAGATTTCATAACATTTTTCATTTGTTCTTCGAAATTTTGCATTGTCTTCATTATTATAAGACTTTATAACTTGCAGCATCCTCAAGTGCATAGTATACCAAATTCAGTGTAATGAGAAAACGTAACGGTTTTGACCCTATGAAAGCTCTCCCAACTCTTTGATTTCCTATAATATTATCTCTTTCCCCTACAGCCTTGATGTAAAAAATCTTGTTATTAAGGATGGTTAAGTCAGAAATGTATCTCAGAAATTTTAACACTAATGTTAAAAATCCCACATTCTGGACTTTTTTCTCATTAGCCCTCTTTGTGCATATTTGCAGTAGGTACGGTCTGCAGAATAATACTGGGAAGAAAACGTGTCAGGTACTACACAGAACATAACAGGCTCATAGCATTATTTGCTTAATGAATAGGTAAAAATGTGGAGGAGTTACTCTTTGAATCGTTATTATTGTCTCTGCTGTCTTCCAGAAACAAGGTCAATGGGTCAAAATGTCAGTATTTAGAAGATGAGGGATATATTTTTAACCCTTGCATAGCCACCTAGGCCAATTCCTACTTTGCAGTTGCATTATATATGCAGCCACATTCCAAAGTAAATAGATCCCTTTTCAACTTTTATGTATGGAACTGTGCGTAAAAGTAAGAGAAACCACATGTTGAAAATATATCATAATTTACATTTTATTGAAGTTACTTTATACAAATTGAATCTGTTGGGCAACGTATACACCTCTCCATATATTTCTTTTCTTTTTTTTTCTTCTTTTTAAACAAGGTCTCACCCTATTGCTCAGATTGGAGTGCAGTGATGCAATCACGGCTCACTGCAGCTTTGACTTCCCAGGCTCACGTGATTTTCCCACCTCAGCCTCGCAAGTCACTGGGACTACAGGTGTGGGCCACCACCCCCAGCTAATTTCTTTTTTTGTCTTTTTAGTAGAGACAGGGTTTTGCCATGTTGCCCAGGCTGGTCTCCAACTCCTTAGCTCAAGAGAGCTTCCTGACTTGCCTCTCAAAATGCTGGGATTACAGGCATAAGCCACTGCGCTTGACCTCTCCATATATTTCTACATAACTTAAAATTTAGAAAATTTAGAAAATAAAAATAAAGCAAAGATATTCCTAGATTTGCAGAAGTAAAGACGTTGTAGGAGGGATTGTTGAACGGATTTTCAGGTCTATCAAAGCTTAAAGGGTTGCGTGTTCCTGTATTCCTGCAGTGATTGCTGAAGCCAGAGTATTCCTCTTCAAATGAGAGGCTGTGAATTTGTTCTGTTTAATGGTTTCCAAAGCAGTTGGGAGATGTGACCCTCTAGAGATTTTGAAGGGATTTGATTTTTGATGCCTGAGTACTATTGAGAAAGTTCAGGTATTGAAAGAGTGTATGAGAAAATCTATATGGAAGATCAATTTCACAAGTACTTTGTAAAAGCATCAGACAAGAGTCTCACTTGACACAGAATATAGAAGTTCCATGCCAAAAATTTGTCAACACACTTGATCTCGTGGACAAAAATATAGATTTGAACTTACAAAGTATGATATCCTGTCAAAGGACTGATCGCTCCACAATTGAGTTCAACAATAAATTCCAAGAGGCTTGTAAAACCCACTATTGATGTGATTCCTGAGCATGAATAAACAGTTTGGCCACAGCTCTGCTAAAATACAAATGTGGATCATGACATGGGTAATAAATTAGTATATGAACTATTCAATACAGGATTATAAACTATTAGGCAAGCTCTTACGAATATTCCCTTTCACAAACCATTCCATAATCCATGCAGACAGTTTTCTGTCAGTCCAAATGGATGCATTTATGAAACAATAGGTATGCCTGGGAGGACCCCTCTAGAGCATTCTTGGTGGCAGTGATGCCTGTGTTGTGAGGTTGCAACGTTTATCAATAGTCAGTATTCTGCAATAACAGGGAAACACCTGACAGTTCTCCAAATGCATAGAAGAGCAAAGCTAAATGGCCAACTGCAATGTGGCATGGGTCAGGGAGAAGATATTTGAGTTAATCAAATTTTATGGTTAATACCTTGCATGCACGAAAAGTTTTCAAGGAATTAAAATCCAGTTTATGCAAAAAGAAATATTGTAACCATGGCTTAATATTTGATCATTTCAAGAGCATTTGGGAAACTTAGCCTCAGGGATATAAATATGAATCTCGCTTATTTTACTGTAAATATATTGATGTGCTAGCTAGTAGAGCTTTTGGTAGATAGCACACTGACCATTTGACCTTTGTTTATCTTCTGTTTGGTATTTCAAAGGGTGACAGTGAAGGATTTACTTTAAGGATTTGACTTGCTTTCCAAATTAAAGAAATGATACACAATTCCAGTGAGTACGTATAAGCAAAGTGCTTCCTAAAGAGTAATTGGAATAATTATCCATTAATGACGATGGGAAAAACATAAGGATTTAAAATTTGTTTCTTCTGACTCTTTCTGATAATCTCCTGATTATTCAATGATTTAACCCTGAGATCAGAAAAAAAAGTTACTAAAAATAAATCACCCAATAAAGAAAGAACGTGTGTACTGACCCACAGTGGCAAATTGATCCAATCTGTTTTCTGACCTTTTCAATTATGGCTTGTAATTTTCTAGAACATTTTACATAGGCAGCAGCTTGGAGTAGTGATTATAGGGCTTCTAGACTCAGAAGACTTGAGTTCAAATCCCAGATATTCCAATCACTGTTTGTGTGACTCTGGACAATGTACTAAAGCTCTTCCAGTCTCTGTTTCCTCATTTGAAAAAATGCATAATAACTTTTCTTCATTATTAGGAAGAGTAGATGAATTCATACTATGTGAAACATTTAGAACAGTGCCTGGCATATACTAAGGGTTCAAGAAGCAGTAGCTATTACTGATATATTTAATATTATGACTATTGAATATCGATTCTAACGTGGCAGTGTCGTGCCTGTGTCATTCTACTCCATGCCCTGTACCTTTGCCCCTGCTATTTTCTGTGCCTAGGAGGCTGCACTCAGCCGTGTACCAGCCAAACTACAACTTCATCTTCAAGGTGCAGCTTGCCTATGGGCATTGAGAAACCGCCCACAGGAGGCATTGAGAAATCACAGGCTTCCTTGCTGGCTCAAAGAAGGAATTAGTATGTGTAATGTCCACTAAATTAATTAACTTAAAGATTTGGATCTTAAAACAGGAATATAATTATTAAATGTCATGGCCTTGATTTTTTTAGAATAACAATGACATATTTTAGCTTTTATTTTAATGACTTGTCTTAGTTTGTTTAGGCTACTCTGACAGAACACCCTAGACTGATGGCTCATAAGTAACAGAAATGTATTTCTCATGGTCTTGGAGGCCGGGGACGTTCAAGGTTTAGGTGCCAGCAGACTCAGCGTCTGGTGAGCGCTGGCTTCCCAGTTCATAGACAGCTGTCTTCTCACTGTGGCTTCACATGGCAGAAGGGGTGAGGGAGCTCTGTTTTGTAAGGGCAATAATCCCCTTCACAGCGGCCCACCCTCATGACCTAATCACCTCCCCGAAGTCCCACTTTCTAATAGCATCACATTGTGAGGTCAGGTTTCAACCTATGAGTTAGGAGGTGTGGGGACACAAACATTTTGTCTCTAACAAGGGTATTGGGCTACCATTCATTTGCTTTGTTTTATTTTTGAAATTATATAAACACATGGGGAAAAATTCGAGCACTAGAGAAGGGCAGCGGTGAAAGGAGATCAATTCCTCCTTCATATGTCAACTCCCAATCTTGAAGACACACTCTCCATATTCAAGTGTGTATGTCTACAACACACACTCTTTCATACAGACAGGGACTCAGGAAACATAATATGATTTACCTTATTTTTGTACTTCAGGAAGTAGGTTAGAATTTTTCCATATCAGCAGCACAACTGACCCACCTCAGTTTGTTAACAGTTTCATGACTCTACTGCGTGAGGAACCAAGCTACTGAGTGAAGTTCCCCCAACCAGGAAGGCCTGGGAAAGCGGTGCTCAGCAGCCTGCCTGCTTTGCTCAGCAACGCCCACACAGACAGCAGCTCTTTCTCTGCTCGCAATGCAGGGCAAAGCAAAGCAAACTGGAGGGCATGGCTGTAAGGCTTTTTTGTGGACAACAACAAGAGAGGAAGGAGGAAGGCTGTGACTTCCCACAAGTTAATAATTTTTAGCCCTTAATTTATATTTTATTTTATTTCATTTTAGGCCAAGTCTCTGTTGCCCAGGCTGGAGTGTAGTGGCGCGATTTCAACGCACTGTAACCCTCGCCTCCTGGGTTTAAGCAATTCTCCTGCCTCAGCCTCCTGAGTAGCTGGGATTACGGGTGTGTGCCACCAACGCCTGGCTAATTTTTGTATTTTTGGTAGAGATGGGGTTTTACCATGTTGGCCGGGCCGGTCTCAAACTCCTGACCTCAGGTGATCTGCCTGCTTCAGCCTCCCAAAGTGCTACAATTACAGGTGTGAGCCACCGCTCCCCGCCTTTATCCCTTAATATGAAGACAATCCAGTAACAGGTAGTTTAAGATATAATTTAAAGACAGTTTCAGCTACATGCTGTGTGAATGAACCAAAAACCTTCTTGAGTATGACATTAAAATTGAAACTGAGGGTGCATGTAGCCTTATTTTTGGTGAGTAGTTAAATTTTTTTTTCCGATTACAAAATATGATAGAAAATTCAAACATGTGAAAAGCAAAAGCAAAGAAAGTGTTAAAGATCGTTCGTAATTTCACCAGCAGGATGATCAATCAGTAGTAACCTTTCATAAATTTTCTGTACATTATTACTTTATAAATCACTGCTTCACTTAGTAGAACATCGCACTCTATGAGATTAGTTTCCTTGTTTCCTTTTGAACAACATGAATTTTACATTCTAGATATGTGCTGTGATTTACTTAGGCATTTTACATATAACTAATTTATAAAACTTAATGTTGGACTTTTTATTAATTTATGCTATTATTAATAACGCTGATGTGAGCGTGCATCTTCTATTATTCTCAGATACATCCCTTAAAATGTTTTCCTAGAAGTAGAATTTCTGGTTCAAAGATTATGAACAACACTGTTACGCCTTTTGATACATATTGTCAAATACCCATCTGGGAAGATAACAATGTAGCCTCCTACTCGCAGTGTGGGAGAATATACACATTCCCCTGGATCCTTGCTAAGTGTGGATGTTTTCTTATCTTTTTAAATTTTGTCTAATTCATATCTGGTTTTAATTTTGTGATGTTGATCACTTTTATATTTTGCTAGCATGAGGAATGCATTTGTCATTTTTTATGGATTAAGAGTACTTTATGTTGTGTATTAACAAACATCTATCACATATTTCAAATATTTTTCCCAGTTTTATGTTACTTAATTAGTTTCTTTGTTTTGATATGCAGATACTTAAATTTATTTGTAGTCAAATATAGAAACCTTATCTCTTATTTTTTTTACTTTGCCTTCATGGTTAAAAATTTTTCCTACTTCTAGGTTTTTAGCTTTAAATTTTCATATACATGTGGTCAGATCAACATTCACTTCAATTTCTTTTAATTTCATCTTTCCCAGTTATCATTTTAATATGCTGTATCAGCTAAGGAATAAAATACATTGGTATAAGACAAAACTCCCAAAACACAGTTGTTCAAAAGTATGCTGTAAAGATTAATTGTCTCATACATAATATTCTAGATGTGGGCCACTTGTCTGAAACAGTAAGCAATTTGTTATGTGTAGTCTTCCAGGGACCCATGTATTTTCCATCACGTTGCTTCTCTGTTTTAGTTTTTTATCTTTTGCCCGTATCTTCAGAATCAAAGCTGGCTCACCAGCAAAATAGCCACTTTCCAGGCTGTGATGGCGGGAAAAGGAGAACAGAGAACACATAGATTCTTCTTAATTTTTTTTTTTTTTTTTTTTTTTGGAGTTTCATTCTTGTCACCCAGGCTGGAGGACAGTGGCACAATCTCAGCTCACAGAAAAGTCAGTCTGGGAACTGCGTCAGACAAACCTGCCT
>NW_012118487.1:6071180-6081153 GCF_000951035.1 Colobus angolensis palliatus | reverse complement strand
TTTTTGAGATGGAGTTTCATTCTTGTCACCCAGGCTGGAGTACAGTGGCACAATCTCAGCTCACTGCAACCTCTGTTTCCTAGGTTCAAGCGACTCTCCTGCCTCAGCCTCCCAAGAAGCTGGGATTACAAGCACCCACCACCATGCCTGGCAAATTTTGGTGTTTTTAGTATAGGTGGGATTTCACCACATTGGCCAGGCTGATCTCGAACTTCTGATGTCAGGTGATCAGCCCGCCTGGGCCTCCCAAAGTTCTGAGATTACAGGCGTGAGCCATCGTGCTGGACCCTTCTTTTTAATCTGAAGGCCATTGGGGAGTTGTGTACAATACTTTTGCTAATGTTCTTTGGACTAGGACTTAATCACATGACCACAACTAGCTGCGATGGAACCTGGGTGCATTTGTTTGCTAGGGCTGCCTTAACAAAATACCATACATGGGAAGGGTGGCTTAAACAACAGAAACTCATTGCCTCACAGTTTTTAGGAGTAGAAGTCTGAGATCAAGGTGTTGTCAGCAGGATTGGTTCCTTCCAGGGCTGTAAGGAAGAAGCTGTTCCCAGTCCTTCCTCAGCTTCTGGAGCTTTGCTGGCAATCTTTGCCATTTCTTGGCTTGTAGAAGTTTCACTCTGATCTCTGGCTTCATCTTTACTTGGTTTTCTCCCTATGTCTGTATCTCTGTGCCCAAATTTCCCCTTTAAAAAGGGACACCAGGCATACTGGATTAGGGTCCACCTTACTGACCTTATCTTGACTTAACCGATGATATCTTCAATTATTCTACTTTCAAATAAGTTCATATTCTGAGATATTGCTATTGAACATCAACAAATAAATGGGGATGGAGAGAGGAGTAATGCAACTGGAAAAACTTGAAAGATAGTCTTTACCTTAGCAAAAGAAAGGTTGTGGGAATTTGGAACTGAAAGCCAATTATTGGTCTCATTTATCTTGAATTTATTTTAATCCTGCATTTGAGATAGAGATATATGTTCATTTTTATTCAACTTTTAAAACCAATTTTCCGCTGTCATTAAATAACCCCAAATTGTCTCACTATTCAAAATGACATATTTCCTGTGCTCAAAATAAGGCCCATGCTCTTAAACACCAAGTGAGATATGTGTAGTATGCTGAACCATACTGTAACCCTACAATAGATCATAGGATATAACCATACAGTAGACCAACAGGATCTATTTACTCCCTGTATTTTGTATCATATTTCATTGATCTTGTCTAACATTCATTGGAATCACATAATTTTTGTGTGTTGTAACTTCATCATAGATAAAATAATTGTAACTTCACCATAGAGAAAATTATCTTTTCTTTTCTTTTCTTTTTTTTTTTTTTTTTTTGAGACAGAGTCTCGCTCTCTTGCCCAGGCTGGAGTGCAGTGGCAGGATCTCAGCTCACTGCAACCTCTGCCTCCCAGGTTCAAGTGATTCTCCTACCTCACCCTCCCAAGTAGCTGGGACAAATACCCAACTAATTTTTGTATTTTTAGTAGAGACGAGGTTCCACCATGTTGTCCACGCTGAGAAAATGTTTTCTATATTTTAGGATAGACTGAGTCATTCATTATAATATTAGTGACACACATATTCAGTGGTTACTAAACACACAACTAACTTATGAAGTGGGCACTATTTTTTGCCTGTTTAAGGAATGAGGATAATGAGGTGCAGAGAGCTTGAGTGACTTGCCCAGAGTTGCAGAACTATTAAACAAGGATGAGAGCATGGATTGAAATCCAGGTCCATCCAACTCAGGACCTAAGCTCTTAAACACCGTGGAATAAGCCCCATGTCCAGTGCACTCAACTATAAAATGACACCAACTGTATCTATTTACAAGCTTGCCATTAAATAGTGTGTATATAGCTTATCACCCAGTGTCTTACATGAAAAGGGGTCTTCGTAAAAACATCCTCCTTCCTCCTCCCCCATCTGTCTCAGTGGACACAGCAATTCTCTGCCATGAAAGTGTAGAATGTTAATGAAAGAGTTCATAGTTAAACCCAGTCAATCACTATCTCTGACCTCCCATAATTTGCAAAATATTTTTGTATCCTTAATGAAGTCATCCATTTACATAAGCTGCAGTATCCTGCTGCGTGAGTCATTGGCATTAGGCAGTTTCACCTTTAAAGTATTAATGAATCTCCACTTTTTTCTCTGTAATATCTCAGTGGGCAGCTTTGTGGCTTTCTGATCAAACTATTCTCTCATTGATGGAGCCAACATGGAATTCATCAATATGTGTCTAGTCCAGTGTGACATCTTTTTATCCAAGGACCTCCAAATCCTCAGATAGTACCGCAATTGTATATATCAAGTTAATATTTCAGTTTGCTTATTTATTTGTGAATATGTCACTTTGTAACAAGATAATTTACAGCCTGTTTAAACTGTTCTCAACTGCAGCTTTCTGACATAGTTGATTTTTGTTACAGTTAAATAATTCCCTAAGTTAAAGACTGCTCTTTCTCCCTCAAACTGTCCCATGACCTTCATCAGAGGGCAAACTGCAGGATAGGAGAGTACAGGCAACGAGGACGAATACTCCTCTCTCCATTGGACCAGAACACGGCGTAATTTCAATCTACCATTAATGATCAAAGTTACATGGACTTATTTAAACTCAGGTATTATGAAGAGACATACTTAGAGAATGAATTTGACTGGATGGTTACAATATTGCCAGATACTATGCTTAGTCTTAGAGATACATCAATCAGCAAAACAATTCTTGCCAGAAAAGTGAATCTTAGAATGTGGGAAACAGGTATATAAAGTGATTATGTATAAGAAGCGCAAAGGCAGAAGTACATGCAGAATATTACAGGGATGCAAGCAAGGGTACATAGCAAAGTCATAAGCTGGAGGGTGAGTATCAGAGTGGCTCCCTAGAGAGAGAAACAGCTGAGCTAAATCTTAAAGAATGCACGTACTACGTGTACATGTTATATATGATATTTTATTGAAGGTATTATAATATTTGTGATTTTATTTCTATGTTAGCTAGAATAATTTCGTGCTAGAGAATTGTATTAGAAAAGTAGATTGCAATTAATTGATTGATTGTCTTACACATAAAAATCCATGATGTTAGTGTGTATTAATACAAGAGAAAATCTTACGATTTATGAAAGGAAGAATTACTGAAACCATTAATAAAGCTTAGAGCGGTCCAGAATGATAAAGTGTATAAGTAATCACAAAATGTTTGTTGAATTGGTTAATTTAAAGTGAGACAGAAATTAATCGCACACACATTGTTTTAAATTAGAAGAAAAGGAGATAGAAACCATATACTACTACATGCAGAATACAGCAGAGTCTAACTATTTCCACACAAAAACCAGTTTCCCCCAAAGAGGTTTATAGATACTTGTGGCAAAGAAAAAAATGTTTTGTATTCAAATAATTTGGGGAAATATAGGCTTAAATTCAATTAGAAAGAGCTTCTTTTTTTTGCAAGATTTTTTTGAACTTTTAGTATACTAAGCAATACCTCCCTGAAATTGTCGATCAGGGATATTGTTGCTTTCTCCAGGGCACTTACTACTGTGCAGTCGAACTAGTGCTTCAGAAAAACTGTTTGAGAGATACTGACATGAGAAATTCAGCAGAAATTCTGGGAAAGTGAGCTAGACCTTTGCCAATGAACTCAATGTCTTCTAAATACATGTTTGAAAAAAGAAATCTTTACTACTAAACTGAATCTCAATCCTGGGATTCTACTCTGCTTGCCTGAAGAGATCTCTCTGTAATCAGTGGCAGGTAAGCTTGATTTCAGGATGTAATATCATCAGTTTGAGTTTTTCCTCTTTCCCACCCTTCTCAGAGGGGCATCAAAGTGCTGGTGAGCTTCTGCAGGATCGTAGCATTGGGATAGCACATATGGTTCTCATCTGGTAACTGTCCACACAACCACCAGCTGTGGTTTACATAGGCCCGTCTGGTTTTCAGCTGTTGTTATTCTTCTCTGAGATGTCTGCCTCTGCATCTGGCTCTCCAGCCGCGTGTTCACACTACATCCACCACAATGTCACCTCCTTTTGATTAAGCGACTACTTCAGGTCAGCCGACTCTGTCTTAGCTAATTTCTGTGCAACTCAAACTGTGAAAGAATCAGGCTGCTTTACTACACCACTCTAGGTCCATGAGAAGCTTGGTGAAGCTGCCTAAGACCAGCCCTGCCTCTAATAGGGCTTGGATGCCAACAGGTACCAGGAATGGTCTGTGAAGGTGCCATCTTCCAAGACTCCAAATAGGGTTCTAGCCTCCCAGAACTTACCTGGGCATGAAGTCATTCCACCCACTTAAAAGCTAGGTGGTAGCGGGGTTGGAATATGAGGGATTCGTGCAAATGATCCCGCTTTAGACACTATACTCTGATCAATAATAGTAAAAATAATAGTAGAATAGGAGAATTTTAATAGGTTTTCTTTGCCTGTGGGCAAAGTGGTGCATACCTAAATGGCTATCTCTTCATCATCACCTTTAAGGATCACCCCCATCACCTTCAAGAACCTTTAATTATAGCTCCTTTTAAGTTCTGTGCCCTTAGTAAATTCTAAAGATTTAATTTATAATTTGTAAAATGACTTTTTAAAAATATTTGCATATATTCTGTTTGTGTCTCTTGCAAATGTAGAAACTGTATCTTGACTTAGATACTTTTAGCAAAAATGTGAAGCCCAATTAACACTATTAACGCTAACATAAATTATTAACTCTAGCGCAAATTATTTAATTATGACATCAGGCAGACACCTTCAAATTGATCACCTTGTAACTAAGCAATACTAACCTTCCTCACAGAGAGTTCCTACCAAAACACCAAAAGTGATTTTAAAAAAGAAAATTCTGATCGTAGGGCTAAATAAAAAAGACAATGTGACATCCTTTGTTTCTCGAACTACATCTCTTTAGTTAGGATTAAGACTAAAGCAGGAAAATCACAGTATATGTATCTCCATGAACTAGAAGTTGATAACAACTTCTTTTTACTCTTTTATAGAGTAAAAGGAAACTGTTATGTTGTGTATGTGTGGGATACATGAGGTCTCTCTATGAATAATATCAAATTTAGGTAAATACTGTTATTGCTCACTGTACAAGTAAGGAGACTGAGGATCCGAAAGGCGAAATAATTTGTCCAGGGTTATAAAACTATGAAGATGTGGAGATCATATCTTCACCTTCTGTTGACAAAGCCCATAGCACCTTTGGCCAACTTACTTGTCAGAGACATGCTTTCTAAGAGATGAAGACAGAAAATACATCATTTATTACATCAGAAAATAGGAATGCATTGAGTTTCTTAAAATACAAGTAAAGGAATGATCAAGAATCTAGCAGTTTTTCTCATCCTTTTCTACAGTTGACAGGTTTAGGGCCTGTGTTTTCCCCATAGGAAGGCTTGTGGGCAGTCAGTCACTCATGCCATGCCAACTACTTCTTTTTTTTTTTTTTTTGACAGAGTTTATCTCTTCTTGCCCAGGCTAGAGTGCAGTGGCACAATCTCGACTCACTGCAATCTCTGCCTCCTGGGTTCAAGTGATTCTCCTGCATCAGCCTCCCAAGTAGCTGGGATTGCAGACGTCCGCCACCATGCCCAGATACTTTTTTTTTTTTTTTAATGTATTTTTAGTAGAGATGGGGTTTCACCATGTTGGCCAGGCTGGTCTGGAACTCCTGACCTCGGGTGATCCACCCCTTGTCCTCCCAAAGTGCTGGGATTACAGGTATGATCCACTACACCTGACCGCCAATTACTTCTTTTACTGCTGCCATCTTGGGGTCCACATATCCTCGTGCTTCCTTTTGCAGTTGCAGACCCTGTGTGACCCACCCTAACCCTATGCAAACTCCTCAGGGAAATCTGGTACCTAGGACCTTTATTCCCCCAGGAACTATCTTGTGCTGACATATTTCTTTCTCAGGCAATAGAGCCCTCGCAGAAAATCTGACACTTTATTCAACAGTTTGGAGTAGCTGGTTTAATAGAATGTCCCACACCAACAAACAGATCCCACTTCCCTAATCCTTTCAAAGCTCCCACAGATCTTGCCATTCCCAAGAGCCGGCTTTGTTTCCTGTGACACAAAGGGCGTATCCTTGTCATGCGAAGGCACCTATAAAGTCGTAGTCCTTTGGACGATTAGAGGAATGAGAGGCTTCAGCTCCCCACGGATAGGAATTGTCATCTGTTCTGTTATTTGTGTACCCCAAAAGCCTAGAACAGTACCTGGAACAGAGTTGACACTTAAAAACTAAATATTTATTGAATGCATAGTAATAGCAAGGAGAAAAGTAATAAAAGTCGGTTTTTGCTGGTGCAGTGGCTCATGCCTATAATCCCCGCACTTTGGGAGGCCTAGGTGGGACCATCACTTGAGCCCAGGAGTTCAAGATCAGCCTGGGCCACAGAGTGAAACCCCGTCTCTAAAACAAAAAAAAAATCCAGCAACAACAAATGTGAGTTCTCTCTGCTGCCCTGCTGTTTCTCATTTTTGCGTCTGGTCCTCCGAGGTGAGAACATGGTATTCATATAGTTCACCAGGTCCTTGTTTAAGCTTCTTGTTGATTTCAAGTGGGCTATTTGACCATGATAAGCCTGGAAATTAAAAATCCGACTTATTTATATTCTAAATCCTGTTGCTACTATACTGCAAGTTGTTGAAAGTGTTGTGCCTTTGCGTGTACATTTTACTTCCATCAGTGGATAGAATAGAATGTAAGGATTGTAGAATCTCTGTCATGGTAAGGTTCAGCCTATTTTCTAACTCATTTTCCAGCCTGGGGTTGGTTCCCCTTTCTGCACTGGATTTCTGTCTTGCGTGCTAGAATTTACCTGGTTTCTCACTGATGAATACACAGCCAGTTAGGAATCCGAAAGGTGTACAAATCCTGTAAAAGTTGTATAGACCCTGAGGAGTAGGCCTTTTGACATTTTCTGTGGTGTGTGATTTAGCCAGCCAATGAAATAATTTCTGGTCTCAGGATAGTTTTTCCTCCTGCCACTAGATGTCAGGAACAATAAGAGTCAGATTGTATCTATGTTACAGAAAAGAACCAGGCTCCAGAACTGTTTTCGTATCTTTCTCAGTACTGACTCAAATACAAATTCATGTATTTGATAAATACTTACTGAGTACCTACTATGTGTCATCCACAGTTTTAGACATTCAGGAAGAATCAGGACACAAAACAGACAGTAACGGACCTAACTAAGAGACTGTAGATTTAGGAGGTGTGTACAGATAAAAGACAGTTCAAGACCAGCCTGGGCAACCTAGCAAGATGCCATCTCTACAAATATTTCTTAAAAAACTTATCCAGGCATGGTGGTGCATGCTTGTCGTTGCAGCTACTCAGGAGGCTGAGGTGGGAGGATCACTTCAGCTCGGGAGGTCAAGTCTGCAATGAACCATGGTCACACCACTGCACTACATCCTGAGTGACAGAGAAAGACCCTGTCTCAGAGACAAAGAAAAGAAACAAAATGAATGAAAGACAGAAAGAAGAGAGAGAAAAGGAAAAAGAGAAAGAGAGAGAGAGAGAAAGAGAGAAGAAGAAAGAAAGAAAGAAAGAAAGAAAGAAAGAAAGAAAGAAAGAAAGAAAGAAAGAAAGAAAGAAAGAAAGAAAGAAAGAAAGAAAGAAAGAAAGAGGAAAGGAAGGAAGGAAGGAGAGAAAGGGAGAGAGACAGAGAAAGAGAGAAAGAAAAAGAGAGGAAGGAAAGAAAGAGAGAAAGAAAAGAAAAGAAAAGAAAAGAAAGAAAGTTAGTTTCTGGTAGGCAGTGGAGTAAGTAAAGGCAGAGAAGCTTCCTAAGGGGGATGCCAACAGGGTCGGTGTGAGTTGGGGTCCTCTCTGAGGCACACAAGACACAATTCAATCTGCAGGAGATATATTGGAGGCAACCCCTGTGAAGGGAAAAGGAGATGGAACCAGAGAAGGTAGTGAAAGCCCTCCGGCCTCCGTGAAGTTCTGACCCTGTGAAATGGGGGAAGGCAGGAGCATTGGCACCGGGGAAAAAGCGTCTTTCTGTTCAGTGCAGATCTGATGACCAGGCTGATGGGAGAGCCTGAGCCAACGTGGCCAGCTGAGGCATCCGTCTTTTAGGAGTGGACATACATTTGTCCTCTGCTGTGCCATCGGGAGTGTTCTGTGGACTTCTGGTCCACCTGGAAAGGAGACAGCGGATTGAGAAAGGAAGTAGCCGGTGCTGTTCCTCAATTGTGTTCACCACTGTGGGATATCTGAGTAGTGCATTTCTTAGTGTCTTTGGAATTCAAGGAAACTAGAGGCAGGAAAGTAGAAAGGAAAGGGACAGAAGAGCAACTACATCCATTTCCTAGATAAATTATTGCTGGGTCCGTGAACAGTAACGGTGGGCATTCATTAAATGCTATTGATTGTTTTAATTCTTTTATTTTATTTTATATATTTTTTAGAGACAAGTTTCACTCTGTTGCTCAGACTGGAGTGCAGTGGTGTGATCACAGTTCACTGTAACCTTGAACTCCTGGGCTCCAACGATTCTCCCTCTTCAGCCTCCTGAGTAGCTGGGACTGCAGGTGGTTGCCACCACAGCCAGCTAATTTAGAAAAATTTTTTTAGAAACTGGGTCTCTCCATATTGCTCAGGCTGGTCTTGAATTCCTGGGCTCAAGACATACTCCTGCCTCAGCCTTCCAAAGCACTGGGATTACAGGTGTGAACCACCATGCCTGGCCACTTTTTAATTATTTTATTTACAATATTTTTTGTTATTGATCATGAGTAAATACAATTAGACATGAATTCTATAATCTTGAATAATAATTAAAACAATAAAATAAGGCAAATCAGCTGTTCTCTCTGACACCAAGCTCTGTTTTAATTAGGCATAACTTACAAAGTATTTTGTTCTATCCTTTATAGTGTATAGTGTATCCTAATAAAAGGATAGAACTTTTCTATCCTTTTATTAGATTTATGACATCACAGATTCCAGTTTCTTGTTATATCTATTATTATCTTCTTTTTCCTTTTGGAGAAAAAACAAAGAAAAAAAGAGAAAAAAATATATATATATATTTATTTCACCAATATAATTATAGGAATCTTTATAGTATGTATTGGCTCAAATAAAAAGCAGGCATCTTTTTATGGCTGTAGGATAGTTTATCTTGTATTTTATCCTTAGAGATGCTGCAGAAATTTTCAAACTATAGATAAACCACTGTTCTGATAAAATATGAAATTTAAAATGTTTATAAACATTTTTCTACTTAGAAACTTCTATCAGTTTTAGAGATTTGTTTTAGCAGTTCCCAAAGTTGGAATGCTTAAGTAAAATTTTCCTAAAAGCAAAAGTACTGAACAAACGGGCTGAGAGTCTCATGAGAAAAAACCTGCCAAGATTCTCAGTCTTTCCTACAGTGGCTCAGGGAGAAAATCCCAACAGACAGGATTTTTATTGTTAAGGTATTGACATGTTTTCTTCTTTTGAGAAACATATGAAAAAATAAGAAGATATATAAAACATAATAAACTAAAGTAGGTTTATACTCAGAAAAAGAAAAAAATAGTGTAAAAATGTTTAAGTTTCCATGTGACTGCCTTACAACTCTGGTAGAAGCAATATGTTCCTTAAGCCATTTTTCTTTCATTGATTTGAACTTACTACTTTCTTACAGTTTCACACTTTTTTTTTTGTCAATAAGTACATTCCTTATTGTTTTACTTTATTTTTTATTTTGATGAAGCAAAGTATGTGTATCTATTTATGGGGTACATGAGGTACTCGCTACAGACATACAATGCATAATAATGACATTAGGGTAAGTGGAGCATCCATCAGCTCAAGCGTTTATCATTTCTTTGTGCTACACACATTCCAGTTATACTCTATGCCATTCTAACTGATGTGAGATGGTATTTCATTGTAGTTTTGATTTGCATTTCTCTGATGGCCAG
>NW_012118487.1:6065350-6065917 GCF_000951035.1 Colobus angolensis palliatus | reverse complement strand
GCTGAGACAATGGGGTTTTCTAAATATACAATCACATCATCTGCAAACAGGGACAATTTGACTTCCTCTTTTCCTAATTGAATACCCTTTATTTCCTTCTCCTGCTTGCCCTGGCCAGAATTTCCAACACTATGTTGAACAGGAGTGGTGAGAGAGGGCATCCCTGTCTTGTGCCAGTTTTCAAAGGGAATGCTTCCAGTTTTTGCCCATTAAGTATGATATTGGCTATGAGTTTGTCACAAATAGCTCTTATTATTTTGAGATACTTCCTATAAATACTGAATTTATGGAGAGTTTCTATCATGAAGGGCTGTTGAATTTTGTCAAAGGCCTTTTCTGCATCTATTGAGATAATCATATTTTTGTCTTTGGTTCTGTTTATATGCTGGATTATGTTTATTGATTTGTATATCTTGAACCAGCCTTGCATCCCAGGGATGAAGCTCACTTGGTCATGGTGGATAAGCTTTTCGATGTGCTGCTGGATTCGGTTGGCCAGTATTTTATTGAGGATTTTTGCATCAATGTTCATCAGGGATATTGGTCTAAAATTCTCTTTTTTTGTTG
>NW_012118487.1:5926205-6064350 GCF_000951035.1 Colobus angolensis palliatus | reverse complement strand
TGTGTGTGTGTGTGTGTGTGTATGATAGTTAGCTCTTCTTGTTGAATTGATCCCTTTACCATTACGTAATGGCCTTCTTTGTCTCTTTTGATATTTGCTGCTTTAAAGTCTGTTTTATCAGAAACTAGGATTGCAACCCCTGCCTTTTTTTGTTTTCCATTTTCTTGGTAGATCTTCCTCCATCCCTTTATTTTGAGCTTATGTGTGTCTCTGCATGTGAGATGGGTCTCCTGAATACAGCACACTGATGGGTCTTGACTCTTTATCCAATTTGCCAGTCTGTGTCTTTTAATTGGAACATTTAGTCCATTTACATTTAAGGTTAGTATTGTTATGTGTGAGTTTGACCCTGTCATTATGATGTTAGCCAGTTATTTTGCTCATTAGTTGGTGCAGTTTCTTCCTAGCATTGATGGTCTTTACATTTTGGCATGCTTTTGCAGTGGCTGTACCGGTTGTTCCTTTCCATGTTTAGTGCTTCCTTCAGGAGCTCTTGTAGGGCAGGCCTGGTGGTGACAAAATCTCTCAGCATTTGCTTGTCTGTAAAGGATTTTATTTCTCCTTCACTTATGAAGCTTAGTTTGACTGGATATGAAATTCTGGGTTGAAAATTATTTTCTTTAAAAATGTTGAATATTGGCCCCCACTCTCTTCTGGCTTGTAGAGTTTCTGCCAAAAGATGCACTATTAGTCTGATGGGCTTCCCTTTGTGGGTAACCTGCCCTTTCTCTCTGGCTGCCGTTAACATTTTTTCCTTCATTTCTTCTTTGGTGAATCTGACAATTATGTGTCTTGGAGTTGCTCTTCCCAAGGAGTATCTTTGTGGCATTGTCTGTATTTCCTGAATTTGAATGTTGGCCTGCCTTGCTAGGTTGTGGAACTTCTCCTGGATAATATCCTGCAGAGTGTTTTCCAACTTGGTTCCATTCTCCCCGTCACTTTCAGGTACACCAATCAGACATAGATTTGGTCTTTTCACATAGTCCCATATTTCTTGGAGGCTTTGTTCATTTCTTTTTACTCTTTTTAATCTAAACTTCTCTTCTCACTTCATTTCATTCATTTGATCTTCATTCACTGATACCCTTTCTTCCAGTTGATTGAATCAGTTACTGAAGCTTGTGAATTTGTCATGTAGTTCTCATGCCATAGTTTTCAGCTCTATCAGGTCATTTAAGGACTTCTCTACACTAGTTATTCTAGTTAGCCATTCATCTAATCTTTTTTCAAGGTTTTTAGCTTCTTTGTGATGGGTTCAAACTTCCTCCTTTAGCTCAGAGAAGTTTGATCGTCTGAAGCCTTCTTCTCTCAACTCATCAAAGTCATTCTCCGCCCAGCTTTGTTCTGTTGGTGGCAAGGAGCTGTGTTCCTTTGGAGGGGGAGAGGTACTCTGATTTTTAGAATTTTCAGGTTTTCTGCTCTGTTTTTTCCCCATTTTTGTGGTTTTACCTACCTTTGGTCTTTGATGATGATGACGTACAGATGGGGTTTTGGTGTGGATGTCCTTTCTGTTTGTTAGTTTTCCTTCTAACAGTCAGGACCCTTAGCTGCAGGTCTGTTGGAGATTGCTAGAGGTCCACTCCAGACCCTGTTGGTCTGGGTATCAGCAGCAGAAGCTGCAGAGCAGCGAATATTGCTGAACAGCAAATGTTGCTGCCTGATTGTTCCTCTGGAAGCTTCGTATCAGAGGGGTACCCGGCTGTGTGAGTTGTCAGTCTGCCCCTACTGGGGGGTGCCTCCCAGTTAGGCTACTCGGGGTTCAGGGCCCCACTTGAGGAGAAAGTCTGTCTGTTCTCAGATCTCACACTCCGTGCTGGGAGAACCACTACTCTCTTCAAAGCTGTCAGACAGGGACATTTAAATCTGCAGAGGTTTCTGCTGCCTTTTGTTCAGCTATGCCCTGCCCCCAGAGGTGGAGTCTACAGAAGCAGGCAGGCCTCCTTGAGCTGCAATGGGCTCCACCCAGTTCGAGCTTCCAGGCTGCTTTGTTTACCTACTCAAGCCTCAGCAATGGCGGGTGCCCTTCCCTCAGCCTCACTGCCACCTTGCAGTTGCATCTCAGACCGCTGTGCTAGCAATGAGCAAGGCTCTGTGGGCGTGGGATCCTCTGAGCCAGGCACACGATATAATCTCCTGGTGTGCCCTTTGCTAAGACCCTTGGAAGAGTACAGTATTAGAGTGGGAGTGACCCAATTTTCCAGGTGCTGTGTGTCACCGTTTCCCTTGGTTAGGAAAGGGAATTCCCTGACCCCTTGTGCTTTCTGGGTGAGGCAATGCCTCGCCCTGCTTTGGCTCTTGTTCAGTGGGCTGCACCCACTGTCCTGCACCCACTGTCTGACACACCCCAGTGAGATGAACCCGGTATCTCAGTTGGAAATGCAGAAATCACCCATCTTCTGCGTTGCCCACACTGGGAGGGGAGCTGTAGACTGGAGCTGTTCCTATTTGGCCATCTTGGAACCCGAGGTCAATGATTTTCACTTTTAGCTCCCACAAATGAATGAGAACATGTGAAATTTGTCTTCCTATGCCTGGCTTATTTCACTTAACATAATGGCCTCCAGTTCTATCCATGTTGCTGCATATGACGGGATTTCATTCTTTCTTGTGACTGAATAGTATTCCATTGTGTGTAAGTGCCACTTTTTTTATCCATTCATCTGTTGATGGGCACTTCGGTTGCTTCCAAATCTTGGATGTTGTAAATAGTGCTGCAGTAAATACAGGAGGGCACATATCTCTTGATCTACTGATTTCCTTTCCTTTGGGTATGTACCTAGCACTGGGATTGCTGGATCATATGGTAGTTCTATTTTTAGTTTTTTGAGGAACCTCCATACTATTCTCCATAGTACCTATACAAATTTACATTCCCACCAAAAGTGTACACAGATTTCCTTTTTTTCCACATCGTGGCCAGCATTCGTCATTGCCTGTCTTTCTTAAATACTTTTGTTAAGGAAATATGAATCTTGATGTTAACATATAAAGTCACATGACTAATGATTACTGTTTCATTCAAGAAGAGGATAATTATGTGGTAATAATTATATAAACTGTAAATCCTTGCTGAAAAGATATGAATTAGTGAAAGCATGAAATATAGAAAATGATTATTTAAGGAACTAGACCAAGGCTAATATAGTGTCACCTGGCAGAGATTTCTTCTCTCTCTGTCTCATCTTAATGCACAAATAATTTGCTGTCAAAATTTTAACCCAACCAATAACAAACTCAGGTTA
Source organism: Colobus angolensis palliatus (assembly GCF_000951035.1). Taxonomy (NCBI): domain Eukaryota; kingdom Metazoa; phylum Chordata; class Mammalia; order Primates; family Cercopithecidae; genus Colobus; species Colobus angolensis. The sequence goes on along the minus strand of NW_012118487.1, from coordinate 6,061,108 downwards.
TATTAGAAAATCAATATTTTAATTTTTAATACATATTTAGGGAATAAAATGTTTTATTCTTTTAAAACAGATAAGCATTAAAATTATACTCCTATTCACACCCTTTATGTACTGAGCAAACCCTCTTGCTGGTACAAGTATATTCTTCAGAACAAACCTGTCCCAAATATCTCAAAGGGCAAATTCATGGAATTCAGAGAAATGTACTTTCACAGGCGGAAAAAAAAAATCTTTGAGATATCATATAGGCATAGTTTGCACACTGAGAAACTTGGAGATGTATTCATAAATCTTACAGAAATTGAGGACTCAGAAAAAAAGTCCATTAATAAAATTGAAACTCCTCAAATATTTAATATTGTGAAATACACAGTGAACAATTCCACAGCTAACGCTCAGAACTGCTTTTATGTTTCTGTTCAGTTGAGGAAAAATCCTTTCAGGAGTTCCTACCTCATCACTTTACTTGAGGTCTTGGCTATCAAGGAAGAAAAACAATCTCTTCACCTTCGTATAAATGTCTTCTAGTTTATCAGGATATGATAATTGATCAAGAAGTCAGTGAGTTCAATAAAGGTCATAGGAGACAAACTCCCCATGAAAAGACGAAAGAGGAGCAAGTTATTAGACCACCACGGAAATAAAATTAATTGCTTCCCTTTATTGAAGGTAGAATTACATTGTTTTTAAATATAGATCATTATATAGAAGCCATAGGAACTTGGAACTGGAGAGGGCTAAGTTAGGAATGATTTAGGTTGGGATCTTCATTGTACAAAAGTGAAAATGTACTAAAGAAGATGCACCATAGGATAAAGACCTAGTTGCAGCAGAATTGAGGTATTAGGTCAATAATTATGGAGATGCCAGTATATTATTGTTAGGGTTTCTAAAGGAGTCTACATCAGGTTCTGTTTTTCAGTCATTTAAAATGCTGTTATTTTTGCATTGAATGGAATTTTGTTGGCAATTTTTATTGTAAAAATAATTCATTCAAGTCATTTTTTTAGTGTTGTAATGTAAGAAGATATAAAACATAAAGTAAAATTCTTGACCACTACCACTCCTCCATTCATTGCCCTAATTCCATTCTGCTTAGACCATCAAGAGTTTAAGTTTTTGTTATCCTTGTAGTTACTGATATAATATTTCATTATATATTTTTCTTCTTAATTTAGGAAATTTAGAATCTCTACATCTCCACTAAAAACTTTCAAGAATTTAGTTTATTAATTACACTTTCTGATGTATCAATTATATTCTTGTCCTTTATATTTATATTGTAGTTAACTATTCCATGGTATACCAATAGGTTGATCTAAAATAAAATAAACAGATTTTACAATTCGATGGTAATGTCATTTTTTGGGTTCTAACACTAAATAGAATTGGACCCATCAACAAATAAAGTGTAATTCTAAGTCTTTCAAATGGTACCACTCAAAAAAGACATTAGCAGGCAACCCAGTATACTACCTCTGCTATTATTTTCTTTCTAGCATCTTCTGGATCCTTCTCAACCATGGTTTTTCTTGCGAACATGTTGCCTCTTTTCTTGGAATTATGTATTATCTTAATTGCTGTATTTGAAGGGCAAATTTTTTTCATGTAAGTTGAGTGGTATGGAAGCTTTCTGAATTGACGCTCTAACACTTAATTTGATGCTTGAGCTATACATGACATTTGGGGTTCAACTCCTTCTTCTTCAGAATTTCAAAGTATGGCTTGGTTTGCTGACTTCCACTGCTCCGTTTTAGCAGCCTGCTGTCAGGCTGCAGAGAGACTGGCGATCTGCTTATCTTCTCCATGGACACAGATAGACTGCATTTTCCGCCTTCCTTGCACTTAGACATGGCCAGGAATCAATAGCAGCAGTGATGGCTTCCATTTAGGGGACAAATTTTGTTGTTTTGTTATGTTCTTTGTATAAATTCAAGAGGGTACAAGTGTAACTTTGTTGCATGGATATATTGCACAGTAGTAAAGCCAGGGCTTTCAGCGTATTCATCACCTGAATAATGGACGTTGTCCCCACTATGTAATTTCTGATCCGCCCCTCCTATCCCTACCCTTCCTAGTCTCCACTGTCCATCATTCCACATGCTATGGCCATATGTACACATTATTGAGCTCCTATTTAGAAGTGAGAACATGCAGTCTGTCTATTTCTGAGTTGTTTCACTTAAAATAATGGCCTCCGTGTTCCATCCATGTTGCTGCAAAATATACAATTTCATACCTTTTTATAGCTAAATAGTATTCCACTGAGTATATGTACACATTCTCTTCATCCAATCATCCACTGATGAGCACTTAGATTGATTCCATTTCTTTGCTGTCCTGAACTGTGCAGAGGTCTTTTTGCTCTAATGATTTCTTTAGCTTTGAGTAGATACCCAGTAGTGGGACTGCTGGATCATGTGGTTCTATTTCTAGTCCCTTGAGAAATCTCCACACTGTGCTCCATCGAGGCTGTACTAATTTACATTCCACCAGCAGTGTGGAAGGAAGCATGCAGAGAAAAGGGCTAAGGCTTCTATGAAGCAACTATGGTCCCCCTACACATTCTTTCCACAGACAGCAGAGCCACAGGAAGGAAGGACCTGGGTGCTTGAATGTATATGTAAGGAAAGTCACCCACAGAGAGCTGTTTTAAACTATTAAGCACCTGAGAAAGAAACATCTAATTATAAGGCTTACCTATATTTGGCATAGCAGCTACCATTCCTTTCCTCACTGGATTTTTCTTTTTCTTTTCTTCTTTTCTTTTTCTTTCTTTGTGTGTGTGTGTGAGATGGAGTTCCACTCTTGTTGCCCAGGCTGGAGTGCAATGGCGAGATCTCGGCTCACTGCAACCTCCGCCTCCTAGGTTCAAGCGATTCTCCTGCCTCAGCCTCCTGAGTAGCTGGGATTACAGGCATGTGCCACCACACCCAGCAATTTTTTTTTTTTTTTTTTTTAGTAGAGATAGGGTTCCTCCATGTTGGTCAGGCTGGTCTCAAACTCCTGACCTCAGGTGATCCACCCACCTTGGCCTCTCAAAGTGCTGGGATTACAGGCATGAGCCACCACGCCTGGCCCCTCTCTGGATTTTTCTTAAGGATTTTCTCTTCGTCCTTGGAGTTCTGAAATTCCGCTAAGATATCTAGGTTTGAGAATTTCTCATGCATTCTGATCAGAACCTTTCATGGATTCTGATCAGTTCTTTCACTTTAAATACTCAAAGGGAACATTTCTGCTATTCCTTCTCTACATTCTCTTTCCCAACATTATCTCTGCTCACTCCTCCTAGAACTCCTATGAGACAGACGTTGAACTTCTTGAAACTTGTCTCCAACCATGTACACTTTCCTCTAATATCCTGTGCCACTCTGGGATTTTTGCTGTATTTATGATACACTGACTGCCTCAACTTTGTCCTCAAGATGCCCAAGACTGTTTACATTGTATTACATGCTCCATCCATTTTGGTGGGGGTGAGGGATTGTGACCACATTTTTAATATATGAGAGTTCTTTCTTTCTACTCAGCTCTTTTTTAAATACCAATGTGATCTAATTTTTGATGTATGTAGTCTCCTCTGGAAACTGTTTAAGAATTCTAAGTTTTTAAAATTGTCTCTTTTGTTCCCAGAAATATGTTTTTCTCTTTTTCCACCCTCCACCCTTTCAGTTTTCCTCCAGTCTGACAATCTTTCAGTCTGTCATCCTCCATTGCTCTTTCATGTTGATAAGCAAGTCCTGTGGAGTCCTCACATCCCCCACATCTACGTACCCCACAGGCCAGTGCACTCAACTGTGGCCAGAGGCCTTCCGGCTCCCAGGAAGTGGCTGGGTTAGGCCCATGAACCAGAGGTTTCTGTGCTGGGAAGGTAAGCAGGGAATGTGTGGAAGGGTCAGGGACTCCAGCAATAGTTAAAGAAAGCCTTTCTCTGGGGATTGAGCTCTGTGGGGAAGATGTCTTTCCTTTTGTTTGTTTGGTTTTTGTCCTTCTTGGCCCAGTGTGGAAGTCCAGCTTTGCCTGGAGGTCTGCACTGCTTCTCCCTGGATTCCCAAGCCCTCTGATTAGGCCTCCCCGCCAAGCAGTCCTTTCTCCCCACTCCCTGGGAGAAGAGTCTCTAAACTTAACTGACAGCAAAAAAGGAAGCGTTCAGCGCTGGCAAGAGACAGAGGAATAGTGGCCAGGTTCCAGCTTCTCTGACGTGAGCCCATGGTTGTCGCAAAAGCTTCTGTCCACTGCCCGCTGCGGAGGGGCACTGCCCAGCAGCAGGGAAGGGCCAGAGGCTGCCAGTGATGAGACTGGACTCTGCCACTGACCAGTGATGTCACCTCCTGCAAGGTCCTCATCTCTGTGTACTTCAGACTTTGCCTCTCTACAGGGCATAATCTCAGCATCTTCATCAAAGGATTGCAGTGAGGAGAAGTTTCTTCTGAGGCCTCTCCCCTTGGCTGCAGATGGCCGCCTCCCCTCTGCATCCTCCTGTAGTCATCTCTGCCTGTGAATATCTGTGTCCTAATCTCTACTTCTTATAAGGACACCAGTTATGTTGGATTAACCCATTATGCCTCATTTTACTGTATTCACCTCTTCAAGGGCCCTATCTCTAAATACAGTCACATTCTGAGGTACTAGAGGCTAAAATTTCAATACACAAATTTTTGGTAGGTGGGGAAGGGGGCACAATTCAGCACTTTGCACATGCAAACCACCGGAAAAGCCTCTGCACATAGCCAGCTTCCTGTCAGTGTGAGATAGCGCTCGTGAGAAAAGCAGGTTCCTCTCTCTTGTTCCTGCCTGGGCTTCCTGATCACAGGATTTCTCTGTCCTTGGCTCCCTGTGGTCATTTGCTCCACATGGAAGTCCCAGGAAGAAGCAGACTCTGGCCAAGTCCAGGTCAGGCTCCTGCTCACCAGAGGTTGCAAGAGAGGAAAGTAAGCATCAGTGGTGAGAAACTGAGGCCACCCCACTGTGATCCCCCACATCAGGGTGGCCTCACCCCTCACATGGAAACAGGGTCACATTAGAGACACCTCCTAACTGCTTTCACTACATCTACTCTGACTCCTTTGCAAACTGTTCTGTCCACTGCCACCATAGCGATCTTAAAAATACTTAGCACGAATTTTGCAATTTAAGAAATCCTAGGAAGAACATTCTACTTTTTTCCCATAATATTCCTTGATGCACTATCTCTTCTGAGAAAATTCTGGAAATTGTATTCTTTATGGATTTAAGCAGGGAGGCAATAGGATAGGAAGGTTGATTGGATTCCATCTTAAGTTCTAAAGAAACTATGATGAGTTATGGGTTTCTTAGTGAATCTTTTATAACTATACCAAATTGGTCACTTTGAATTTTGAAATGTAAATTATCTCCAAATCCTCACAGTAACTTTCAACTCGGCATCTTTTTTCAGAAATGTACAGATGGCCAGAATAATGGTAGCCTTCAGATTTAAGAAGTGTTTGAGACTGAGGGGAATTCCTAAGCCAGAATTTCTGAGTAGCTTTTTCCTACAGACCATATCCAGGAAGAAGAGACTAGGTTCATCAGGAGTGGAAAAGTTTTCTTCCTTTGTAGTAAACTTAACCACTTGGGCTAAGTTCAAGGTGCCCAGGACCATCTCCATGTTTGGGAGACTGACACTACTGTTCTCTGGGAAAAGTACCTACAATTTTATTATTTTATTTTATTTTGTTTTGTTTTGTTTATTTTTTGAGATGGAGCTTCATTCTTCTTGCCCAGGCTGGAGTATAGTGGCACGATTTCAACTCACTGCAACCTCCACCTCCCGGGTTCAAGCAATTCTCCTGCCTCAGCCTCCCGAGTAGCTGGGATTACAGGCATGCGCTACCATGCCCAGCTAATTTTTGCATTTTTGGTAGAGACGGGCTTTCTCCATGTTGCTCAGGCTGGTCTTGAACTCCCGACCTCAGGTGATCCACTTGCCTTGGCCTCCCAACATGCTGGGATTACAAACAGCCACCGCGCCCAGCCAAGAAGTACCTACAAATTTAAAGGGAGCACACAGTGGTGGCTTCCCCACTGAGAGGCTCCTGGGCATAGGCAGACCTTCTCCATCTGCCACCGCAACCCATTGGTGGAGCCCAGCAGCTCCTCTCCACATGAAACTGCAGGGAGAGAGCAGGGAATCTCTGCACAAAGTATTACTGTCTCAGATGAGGGCTCCAAATAATAAATGATGTTTTGAAAATAAGATAAACACCATCAACAGCTCAGATAGGAGAACTGGGGCCCCCAGCACCTGCCTGTGCTTAATAAGATCACCCTGCTTTTTTTCTAGGACGAAGAAGGAGAAACGAGGGAGTCCCAGACCCCCTGAGAGGAGAGATCGTAGGGTAATGAGAGAGAGTGATAGAGAGAGAGGAGAGAGATGCTTCATGTTCATCATTTTGCCTAGGGTTAGCCCCATGCCCTCTCAGCATAAGTCTGGCTCAGAATTCATTCAGGCAGGAAATGACCCAGACTTGGTGGCCTCTCTTCATAAACTCTAGATTCCTGCTGAAGGTGGTGGTGGTGCCTGTAGGTTCAGAATTGCTCAGAGTCAAGGAATGAGGAGAGGAGGTTTTGCCAAGTAGGACATCAGGGGACAGAAAATGTATGTGTGGCTTGGTTGCAAACAACACAGAAAACTATCCAAGGAGCCAAGTTGTCTTGTATTTATTTATTCTGTTTTCCTTGAAAACCCAGGCATACAACCAGGGACAGATCATTTTTCCCCATGCTTGTCAGCTCAAGGCAAACAGGAAAAATAGAATACGTAGCAAAGAAAGGCAAGTGCAGCCCCAGGAAAATAACTGGAAGAACGAGGAGCTATCAATGAGGGGGATAAAAAAAAAAACAAAAACAAACACAAAAAACAGTTCGAATGAGTGCAGAGACTTACACCTGTAATGCCAGCACTTTGGGAGGGTGAGGCTGGCAGATCACTTGAGCTCAGGAGTTTGAACATCATGAACCCCGTCTCTATGAAAAATACAGAAATTACCCTGGTATGGTAATCCCAGCTACTCAGGAGGCTGAGGCAGGAGAATCGCTTGAACCTGGGAGGTGGAGGTTGCAGTGAGCCAAGATCATGCCACTGCCCTCCAGCCTGGGTGGCAGAGCAAGATTCCGCCTCAAAAACAAAACAAAACAAAAACCCAGTTTGTTCTTCAAATATCCTGGTTTTCCTGCTATCTTGCATTTAGCAGTCTTTTGTAAAACATACCATAGAAGACAAAACTTTTCCCCTTTCAAATTCTCAAAATACCACTGCATTTATTAAAAATTTAACAAAACAATTCATTGCCTCCTCAGAAGAACCTGTGGAAAAATACCCTACCTGTTATTCTGTGTGGTGAACTTCCTCCGGGTTTCCCTCTTTAAAAGTTCTGCTTTACTTATTTATTTATTTATTTTTAATTTGAGACAGAGTCTCGCTCTGTCGCCCAGGCTGGAGTGCAGTGATACCATCTCGGCTCACTGCAACCTCTGCCTCCTGGGGCCAAATGACTCTCCTGCCTCAGCCTCCTGAGTAGCTGGGATTACAGGCACCCACCACCATGCCCAGCTAATTTGTGTATTTTTAGTACAGATGGGGTTTCGCCATGTTACCCAGGCTGGTCTTGAACTTCTGACCTCAGGTGATCTGCCTGCCTCGGCCTCCCAAAGTGCTGGGATTACAGGCATGAGACACTGCGCCTGGCCCCACCTTACATTTACTTTTGTCAAGCAATTAATCCTCAGTAAGCACAAGCTCATATTGTAAGGACATATGTTTGCTTTTGGGAGAAAGTTGTTAATGGCTAAATGTATTCATTGTTCCTGGTTTCACAGGCTCATGATGGCAGCCACCATAATGTTGTCCAAGTCCTGGTGACTGTTTTCTTTTGCACAGGGCACGGGCCTGTCTCTCACATTCACAGCTGTTGTTCATGCTTTGCATTGAGAAAAAGAAAAAGGAGCCGGGAGAGGAAAAAAAAAAACTCATTTGTGATGGGTGTGTGAACAAGTGCTAGCTCATCCTCTCCCACTCTGTCTCTGGAATGAGTCTGAATTGCCTGATACTGATGTACCTTCCTAAAACGAACCGGAGGCCTAGGCAGGTGCAGGCGGGCTGAGTTAATCAAGATGAAGTTGCTATGACTTTAAACCAAACAAACAGTCTCCCACGGTCTGGGGAGGAGTGGTGATGGGCGCCGGTAATCCCAGCTACTTAGGAGGCTGGAGCAGCAGAATTGCTTGAACCTGGGAGGAGGAGGTTGCAGTGAGCCGAGATAGTGCCACTGCACTCCAGCCTGGGCAACAGAGGGAGACTCCGTCACAACACACACACAAAAAAAAAAAAAGAAAAAAGAAAAAAAGAAAAAGAAAAGAAAACTCCTTTGCGGTCAATAGTGAGAAAGAAATTGAGAGTAGCAGCCCAGGGTCATGAAGCTGCCAGGCTGCACAAGGACTGCCGCCTACTGGTGGCCAAGGTGCTCAGAGTCTGAAAAGGAAAGCAGCCATCCTGTTAGCGAGGTCATTGACTATAAGGTAGGAAGGATCTTGTTCAGTCACCTTTGAAGAAAGTTATGTGGTCTGAGCAAACTCTACTTATTCTAAACATGCTTATTTCTCAAGAGATATGAACTACGTTATTATGCATGTAGCATCACTACATATATATAAATAGACCTACCCACACACGTGTGCATGCACACACACTCATCTTTGGGTAGATATTCAAGAAATAGTCCCTGGGCAGTGGGACTAGGGGAAGAGGTAGAAAATATTTATTTTTTGTTTCATACCCTTCTGTAGTGTTTAATTTTTTTTTTTTTTTTTTTTTTTTTTTTTTTTTTACTTTGGGCAGATATCAACTTTGTTGATTAATAAAAGGAAAACAGTAATAGCCACAAGATTTCCCTTCCAATATCCATATACTTTAAAATGATCTGTGTTATCAGAGTGGTATCATATCAGAATATTCAAGGCAAAGTTCCACCAGGCCATATTACAAAGCATGGTTTTGAGGTAGCTGGCTATGATTTGTGCGGGCAACATGGATGTCTTGCTAATTGCTTTTTGACATCATCTCAGCTAGGCAGTAAAATATAGGTAGGGTGACCACATTTTCCATTTCATACCTCTCATCCTGATACTTTTCATGCTCAAAAATGTCCTGGACAATAAATTGTATATCCACCCTAGTTATGGGCAGCTATGTGGCTTGTTCATTTAATCCACCCTCAAAAATAACACTTTAGGTTAAAAAAGGTGGGGGGAGCCACCTCCTAGTCACTGTGATAAGTACTTTATATACATTGTTTAACTTAATCTCACAATGGCTTTTTGAGGTCAGTGAAATTATACTAATAACAAATTGAGATTTGATAACTTGCACTTGATTTTGACTGTCTTACCTGCTGATTTCAGAAGTTCAGTCACACTGTGTTATTGACTGTGTCTGTCCTTTCAAAATATTCAGACACAAACAAACTCCTAATGTCTATGTAATTCTAATAGTATCTTCCTACCTCTAATATAGACTTAATACAGATTTTAGAATCAAATCTTGTTCTTGTTCTCAACTCAAAATCCATTTCCTCCAGGACACCTTCCTTGTCTTCTTAACTAGATCAATTTCTCTTGTTACATACTCTCACAGCCACTTTCAAAGCAGCTATTCATTTATAAAGATTTAGTTGATTGAGACCTATATTCCCAATCTTCTAAGCTTCTTGCAGGCAGTGAGCACTCCTGTTTGCCTTTCAATATTTCTCCAGCACCAAGCATGTTACGTGAGTAGCACTGACATATTCATAGTCACTCAATGAGTATGTGTTGGAAGAAGTAAAAGCAGTATCTTGCCTGAAACCCAGAAGAGGGGTTCTAGCATCTCACATGTAAACCAAAGGATCCAGCCATAAAAGAGGTGGGGAAAGAAGAAAGTCGCCCTTCTTTCCCTCAGAGGCTCAAATTCTAAGCTAACAAAGCCAGAATACCTCAGGTTTTCGGAAACGGGTATAAACTGCAGTGTTTTGCAATCTAACTCCCGAGGAAGACTCTGTGACCTCATTTTATTTAGTCCTCTTACCTTACTGTCCAGAGTGGCCTCCACCGAGCTGCTTCTGTATTAATCCCACTACCAACATTCAGCCTTGATGGTAATGATTCAGTTAGATCATAACTTTTTAACATTTTCCTAACTGTGTGGTTTAGAAATGGCGATCTGAAAGAAAACACACATAAAGTGACTTTGGCAGAGAAATTATCCATGTCAAATAGTGGGACGGGGTGGGAATGACTAAGGGTGATTACGGGGTGATTACTATCGTCCTGTCCCTAAATTAAAGAAATCTCGATGGGTGGTAGGCTACTCCGGGACTCAAACTTTCATCCACATTTCTGTTCCTCTTAACAATATTCATCTTATGGGTTTTGAAATAAAAGTTTGCAGAACTTTTCTTTTTTAAAATGACAATTGCACCTCATTGTTTCATTTGTGACAATAGCAACATGCACAAACATGGGTTCCTAATGAAAGTTTTCCCTTTGGATACAGCCGGCTATATATTTAGCAGCAGAAAGCAAGGGCATAAATAATAGGTCGCTTTTGGCATTGTTATTAGATTTGATTAATCTGTCGGGATGCAGTAAGACTAAGGAGGATGAATGTCTATATAGTTAAATTAAGGAACTGATGCAAAATAAACATATCCAGTGGCAAAAAAAAAAAAAAATCCTCCTTTTTTTCAACCATCCAATTACTTACCCAAACAAAGATTTCCTTCATATGTGATGTGATCACTAACTGCCTTTGCGACTTTTCCTTGCGGGTAGGAAAAGTGCAGAACTTGGCAACTAAACTTGTATATTTCAACTTAAAAAAAAATATGACTTTAGAAGCCATGGAGCACCGTGTACTGATTCACAGATGGACCAATTTTTAAAAAATCATTATAATTTACAGTTCTCAACAATACGAGACCACATTAAGTATGCACAGAAAACAAATGCAGCCTCTGAATTTAATCCTAGTTTGCATTATCTCTTATGTGTTGTTCTTATTTGTATATCGCAGCCTGAAGCTTTTGACATTGTACATTCATCTGTCAGGAAAAATGTTTGGAGGAAAGGGATCACAGAGACCAATAAGAAAATTCACTGAACTACTGAGACTTGTAGGTTAATTTAAGTAGTGAGAAAACTCTATTTTAAATGTGATGATATACTAGAAAATGAGACTATTTAGCATTGTACTTTCCCTCTGGCAAGGCAAAAGGCCACTTGGTCTCGTGTTTTCATTTCTTTTCTTTTTAAAATTATTATTTAAACAAGACAAAAACAATGTAATGCAGAGCAAATGTCATTAACTCTAGAAAACTAAATATCTAATGAGGCCATTTCAATCAAATGCCTAAGATTCTTTTAATCAAGCAGTTGTTGTCAGCAGGACCATATATTTCACCTCTATAAACCACTATCAACCCAAAGTGAAAGAAAGCTTTATTTCACTTCTTTATATATTCTGCTTCCTCCATATACTTTTCTTCCTATTAATCAGGAGCGTCCCCTAGCTTGGATTTTTTCAGTGAGGTTTTTTATGTTGTCCAGTTTTGTCACTGCTTTGGCTGAAGTCCACAGAGGCTAGAGACCTGCATCAGGTAGCCTAGAGTGTTGGAGGCTCAGCAAGAATTCTAATTCCAGAAAAACAAGGCTTCCAGGTTTTGCTTTAATCATTAGAATGCAGGGTCCAGAGGTAGAATTTACCAAAAGAAACTGAAAAGTAATCATTTCTTTACATTTAACTAGGTGGGGTGGAGGGAAGGGGAAGACTGGAACTCATTCCTCCACCACACTCTGGCCAAAGTTTCCATCTGATATCTCAGCCTTGAAGACGAATGGATGTTTAAAAGATTTCCCTGACAGGCAACGTCCATGGTTCTCACACAGCTAATGATCATGAAATACAGTGGGACATCCTTAGCATTTGAAGGAGCATCTTCAGAGACCTGAGGAAATCCCCAGACCTGAATTCCCCTGGTTCTGATCATGGTAGCTTCCTTCTCTGTAAAAATAAAAATAATAAGAACACATACTTCACATAACTGTTATGAGGACTCAACTAGATGATGGATCCAAGGAGAGCAGAGGAACTATGGGAAGGGACCGCAGCCGGGCAATCTTGCGAAACGGGGGTATCTCTGAAACTGTCTCCATTCAAATCCAAGGCCAAGTGGTGGAGTTCCTTTAAAAACAAAACAAAAGGGCCGGGCGTGGTGGCTCACGCCTGTAATCCCAGCACTTTGGGAGGCTGAGATGGGTGGATCACGAGGTCAGGAATTCGAGACCAGCCTGGCCAACATGGTGAAACCCTGTGTCCACTAAAAATACAAAAATTAGCCAGGCATGGTGGTGCATGTTGTAGTCCCAGCTACTCAGGAGATGGAGGCAGGAGAATCGCTTGAACCTGGGAGGCGGAGGCTGCAGTGAGGCAAGATTGTGCCACCGCACTCCAGCCTGGGCAACAGATTGAGACCCTGTCTCAAAAAAAAAAAAAAAAGAAAAAAAAAGACTATTCTTTTTTCTTAAAAGAAATTTCTTAACAAAGAATGTTATGTTAGGCTGTTATTGGTCAATAACATGTCAATCAACTCAGCCCAAGTACACTTTTCTTTATTCTTCGTAGTCACTAAGACAAGTGAAAACTACCTTCTCCACCATTTCTCCTCTATTTGGTCGGTCTTCCTCCTGTTTAACCAACAAACCACACTTTTTTACTTAATAAAAGATGTCTAGGCCAACGTATTTAACATCAACTTCTCTTTTTCCTTCTGAAGTCTTTCTATACTCCCACACTCTCTCCTTATTCCTAGAGCTGAGGAAGAACAGACCATTACCAATTTAACGAATTCAGCCCTCATTGAGTCAGTGCCAGGCACCACGCTTAGTGCTGGGCACCTTTTATCCATTAAGTCAACCATCGCCCATTCACCTTGCCAAGGTCTCTGTCTTCATGGGCTCTGCACCTGCTGAAGCCACTCCTATCCTGGAAGAAGACCCACTCTATCGTCTCTCTCTCCCTGGTGCCAAGTCCAAAAAATGAAGCCTCCGTTTGTCGTCTCTTATCTTTCGTCAGTGAGTACAACTAACACTTCATAGTGCTACCTTAGCACCTGATATTTCAGCCTAAAACCAAGCTATGATGTTGGTACTATCCCCATTTTACAGATGAAGAAACCAGAGCAAAGAAATTGATGTGGCCAAGTATGACCACCAGTAGGAAGAAATGAGGATTCAGTGGGCCATTTGGGACCCCACTGTTAACCAGAAGCTCTACTGCCCTCAAATACTAAGTTGAATGTTGAGGATTTCTTCAATCTGGGCACCTTGCTTTGTTTCCACCTTGTTTCAATTACATCGGTAACTTCAACACAGCTTCCTAATCTGAGAGTGAGGATAGAGTGATCCTAAATAGCATTCATTCTTCAAACACCTACCTTCACCTTTGTTATATTATGAGGACTGTTCGAACCCTTACATTCTGGGGAAGTTGGAAGGACTCACTCTGGGAACTGCATCCATGACTTTCAGTGACAGGGGTAAGGAGCAGTTCTTAGCTGTCCTGAGATGGAAAGAAGGGGTGGGGACGTTGATTGTGAGGGGCAGGAAAGCAAACTGCAGGGTGGAAGAGAGCCGCCATCTGCACTTGGTCATGGGAAAGCAGGGAGCATCCGTTCAGGCAGGGGCACGCGCTTTTTAGAGGAGACATGCCAAGTTGCCCAGTGGCCACTCTTCTGAAGCCAGCGGGAACAGGGGAGCGGTCGCTGCTCGCGGTCCCACGAGAATGGCCTGTGGTGTACCGTGAACAGAACACACCAGGAAGGCAATCCTTCTCCACACATCAAACACATCTAAAGTTCACATTCCCTAGGAAGGGATACTCTTTAAGCTGTATTTCCTAACATTTAATTATCCTAAATCCTTTTGAAAGGATTCGTTGACACCTAAAAGAACCTTGAGAATAAAAACTTATACTAGTCATTGCTGCTCAGGAGACATCTCTGGCTAGAGAAAAGATGACACCAGAGAGCAGGGGAAAAAAGTGAGCTTTGTTCAGAATGTTGTCATTGTCACCCCGAATCTAATGTCGAGGAAGATGGACAACCACTGTCATAGGGAAGGACAGAGATTCCAACTGGGATCTGTAGTACACGTAGTTCAGGAATGAAAGCCCTAGAGCCTTAACCGAAACTGTGACTATGAAGCTGCTTTGAGAAATACTATGGGATATTAATAGCTAGATCTAACAGTTTGTTGAATTTTGTGTTGTAAATAGAGAAGAGAGGGAGTAAAAGAAACGTAGAAGAAAAAGTAGAGCATGGAACTACAAATACAAGGAAACTACATTCCTTCAGAAGCAAAATTAGCCTATTTTGATTAGCTTAATTTCCAAATGTCTGTAGGGTATTCAGTAGACCATATCCTGCGGAAAGTAAGAATTATAGACTTATAAAGAGGGTGAGAGGTCAGAGATGGAGATGTCAACCCCATAGAGAGGATAATTGAACCATGTGTCTCATTGAAAAATTGTTTAGATCTCCAGTTCTAGCGGCTATGAGAGTTAAAATTATCCTCCTTATTCCACTCAGTGTATTTCATTATTTAGACATCATATATTAGACATAAGGAAGAGCGCCTTGAGTGTAAGAGTGATTAAACACTGAAGCAGACTCTACCAAAGGAGCTTGTGAAATTACCGACTCTAGAACATTTTAAAAATAGAGGCAACCATCTGTCTTAAATGATTTTGGTGGTAATTTGTCTTGGAAAAGTAGACTGGACAAAATAAATTTGATCAGGGAATTTTAGGTAAATAATTTTCTGAACATTTTTCTAATCTGGTGACCTCACGTATACACATACATTTTTATTTTTATCACGAACTGTTCTGACTCTGTCATTTTTGTGATGTTGGTTTATAAATTACTGAAGGGCTAATCCTTGTAGAAATTGTTATATCCCTTATGCTATGTTTAATATTATTTCTCAATATTTGGTTTTTTAAAGGAGAACATTGAATGCTATGTACAATATACACACTTTAAGGAAGATGTAAAACAATTGTGGCTCAAAGCATGGTAAGGTAAACTCCTAGATTAGAGAGATAAAACTAAAAATTTAAAAAGGAAGGAAAGACTGTAATGTTTAGGGGAGGCAAAATTTTACCTCTACACTTTTAGGAATTTTTGGCTGGACCTGAGAATTAAACTGACACAAGACAGATCAACAGAAGAAAAACATACAAATGTGTGTAATCCAAGTTTCACATGGCACAGGAGCCTTCTCAAAGAAATGAAGACCTACAGATGCAGTTAGAGCTGATCACTTATGTACTGAATCCAACAAAAGTAACTTGTGAAAAAAGCAGCCAAATGATGTGGGAGACTAGATGACGGGTGATTTTAATAAAGACTGTACATGATTCTCTCAGCCTCAACGTCCTGTTTTTGATGACAGAAATGTTACTTTCCTTCTAGTATCGAGAGGACATCTCTCACATGGGAATGTTATCTCCTGCTTTTACGAAACAGAAGGAAGATCAACCTGATCTACTTGCCCCTCCCATTTCTCAACTGCTTTGGACTCAAAATAGTTTGCCAGAGTTACATATTTGGGGGTGCCATCTTCTCAAATCCTGCAAATGTTATAAATAGGAAAGAGGTAGTGAACAAATATAAAACTAACCTTGAAGTATAAAGAGATCATTTTGATTTGTAGCCACAAGTCCTTTTATTCAACCCTTCTTTCTTTTACGATTGTTGACCAAGAAACCATGTACATAAGAAACAATGCCAAATAGAATGGGGAAGGTTGTACCACTCCATGATCTCATCAAGGGCCTTCTATCCCCCAAAACAGGGCTCCTGGGAAAAAGCATCAGTGGAATATCCAGCTGCAGCCAGGAAGCTTGAAGGAAACTTCTACTTTATCTTTTCTCCCCATACTCTAAGACTCTTGGCTATTCCAGATGGAGAAAACAAACTCCTGTCCAATTTACCCTCCCAGTCACAGATGGCCATCTTGGAACAGAAAGTGAATAGCAGGTCTGTGCCGAGAGCCAGACCTACCCTGTCTTGGGGAGCTTCTTACCGAGGAAGGGTCAAGAAAGGACAGCTGGGGCGTTATGTGTGGGCACCATCCTTTAACACACTGGGAGCCTTCCCACTAGTAAAATGAAATTTGATAAATGTTTTGGTCTCTGACCAATGACACCTTTAGGAGGAGCTAGTAAAGAAGACAACAGAGGAATTGCCTTCCCAACAGAAGAAAACATAATAGTCTACAGCACAGACGCTTAAGCAAGGAGTTCACAGAGGAATTTCAGATATTTGAACTGGATTTCCAAGGAAGCATTTCTTTGATTTCTTTCTTACATGTTGAAGATTATTTATGTGGGGTGAAAACAGCAAAACAACATCAATAATAAAAATTAATCAGGTTCAATTTTATTATGAAGAAATCATTTTACACCTAACATGGATAGAGTTGGATATGACAGGAATACACTATTGTCACCATGCTATGATGTCTAAAACATTTTTTGATATAAATAATCTCCCTTAATTACTATGGATATTTTTCTTTGTTTACGTCAAGCCTGGATTACACAGGGCACTGTCAAAGAAAAACAAATACAATGAATCTTATGCAACCTTTGGTTGATCTGCATTGACAAACATGTTGGAACACCTAAGGGTCAATATGGCCTGTGGACCAAGGTTCTTGCAAATCGAAACATAAAACTAAAACCAAAACTACAATGCTTCCTATATTCACATATCAGAATGTCTAAAATTTAAAGACTCACTATACCAAGTGTTGGCAAGAATGTGGAATAACTGAAACTCACACACATGACTCATGGGAATGTAAAAATCGTGTGTGCACTTTGGAAGATAGTTTGGAAGTTTATTAAAAACTGAAAATATACCAAGTCTATGACCCATACATTCAACTACTAGGAATTTACTTCAAACAAAAAAAAGAAAGCCAGTGTCCATGCAAAGACTTGTACATGAACATTCATAGCTGTTTTTTAAATAATAGCCCAAAACTGGAAACAACCCAAATGTCCATCAGTAAATGAATGAATAAACAAATTATGTTGTTCAAACATACTATAGCAGGGGTCTCCAACCCCCAGGCTATGGGAACAACCCAAATGTCCATCAGCAAATGAATGAATAAACAAATTATGTTGTTCAAACATACTATAGCAGGGGTCTCCAACCCCCAGGCTATGGGCTGGTACCACACAGCAAATACCCAAGTCAGGAATTGGGCCACACTACAGGAGGTGAATGGCAGTTGAGTGCTATGATTTCATTTGTATTAAGATCTGGGAAATGCAAACTAATCTTCAGTGATAGGAGGCAGATTAGTGTTGCCTAGGAAGAGGGACTGCAAAGGATAAGAGGAGGAATTACAAAGGGCCCAGGAAACTTTTGCAGGTGGTGGATATGTTCACTATGTTGACTGTGGTCATGGCATTATGGGTGCATACATAATGTCAATTAGCAGATTATATACTTTCAAAATGTGCCATTTCTTATGTGTCCGTTATACCTCTATAAGGCTGTTTAAACACACACACACACACACACACACACACACACACACACAGAGCTGAGAAAGCCCCTTCTATCTGCTCCTTCTCAAATACAACAGACCATATGGCTCTTTTTTTTTTCCTATTAAGATGACTAAGCTTAAAGAGGCTGGAATGTACCCACAATTTACTTTGCCTGGTCACAAAAGCCTAGACTTGAAAAGCTGTGCAGGGATGCTTGACAAGGATGCTTGACAGAGGACAGGTTGCGAAGCCCATTAACAACAGGAAGGAGTCCTGTTTGTTTTCAGAAAGAAAGAAGCCCATTCTCAGAACCGTGTGACAGGAAAGAGTTTGTTCCTGACTTGGGGTTTGGCTGGTATTTTCAGCTAAAAGAACGAAGTAAAACTTTTGAGTCAAGTCTCTGAAGTTACTATTTTGGAGACTGCGGAAAATCTACTTTTTTTTGGTCCCGGTTGCCTCTCTGGAAGGAAAGATTGGAAGTGGAGAAGCAAACTTTTCAATGTGGAGGAAACATTTCTGGAGGCTGGTGTCAAAAGTAACTCAGCTTTTCAGTTTCTCAGCAGGCAGAAATCTGCAGAACTTTCTGAAGGTTACTTCTGCTCAGAAGGCTTTAAAATTGAAAAAGCAGAATTGTAATCCTTTTGCTGTTAACACAGATGGTCTCAATGATTCAAGCCTTACCACAATGTCTTCTTTGAGTTGAACACAAAAGAAATTATGGGATAGGATTCTGGTGCTCCTTGACAAACCTCCTGCTCATATGACAAAGTAAGCCATGGGAGTTTGATTTTGGTTTGCTTCCGCCTTCCTTTGTGAGTACTGGTTTTCTTCACTTCTTGAAGCCCAAATCTTCCATCAGTTGGCTTTCAAAGATTGTTTACACATTTCCGGTTATGCCACAATCACTTTTTATACAAACCAAACCATAAGCCTCTTCATTAAAAGTTGCTTTGAGCAGAATTAAAGCTTATTTTGTTTTAGTTGCAGAGTTTGGAGGCATTTATATTTTACGATTAGGAAGTGATCATTATGAAAATCAAGAATGAATGTGCCCGGACGCTTCCTAGGTTTTTATATACTGGCTATGTGCTGGAAATGAACGTGGAGAGAAAGGAAATTAAGCTGTGGGAAATATTTGCATATATACTTTTGTGTGTTTTTTAAGGTCAATAGGCTCCATCAGCTTTTTAGAGACACATGATCCAAAATAGTTTAAGAGCTGCTGGTCTAAAGCAACACTGCTTTGTTAGGAAAAGTTGATTAGTACAGTTGTACATACGGTACTCCTGAAATGATGGCTGGATCTTACAATGGAAACCAGCAGTACATGGCACTGGATAAAGAAAATTTAAGCATTAACATCAAAAAATTTTTTATTAGCATATATATTTTTAAACTATTGAAATCAGAAGAAACAGTACTTTGCTGCTACTGGACATTTTAATTTTTTTATTTTGAATTCATAGATGGTAAGAAGACCATAAGCTTTTCTTAGTCCAGCCTTGCCAGCAGGCCATCAGATCATGTGAAAGCTGGGAGACAGATTAGGAATCAGGTGGTATATATTGATGTGATAATTGGAGATATGGAAAATATGATTAACAGTAACTAATTTATTTCAGTTTTCTTATTGGTGTTAGATTAAATCTTTAAATGTTGAATAAGCATCAATTATGATGTAGCCATCTTCTAGCAATCCTGACATAATGGTCATTAAGATACATAGAAGGGTTATAGAAAAACTCTGCAGGTGATTTTTTTTCTTAAATAATGAAATTGGCAGTTGCTGCTTCAATGCCTCCGTAGATCAGTGAATACAGAAATGATAATCAACCTAATAAGGTAGCTGTTTCCAGGTGTAAGAAGAACCATTTGATTAATTGCTTCTAGACTGAGAAAACATGTAACAATTTAAAACTAAGAAAACTTATTATGCTTTTTACAAACGATGAATAAGCATGATGAATAGGGGGAAGTGTGAATTATCTACATGACCCAATAATGTGTTTCATAGTATCTCAGCTGAAATTTGCTAATTAGCTTTTTATTTTTCAAAAAACCTTAGCAATTTTTATTTAAGAGTTAAATAGCTAACACTTTTTAAAAGTTATACTTGATTTGTTTACAAATAAGCTGATGTCATCAAATCAATGGTCCACTCCCAGCTTTATGTTACTTGACCTTCATTAGCATTAGTACCCCCCTTTCTTCATGAAATATTGTATTTTCTAGGTGTTCCGCACAAAACGACCTCCTTACTACTATCCATTGGTCACCCATTCCAAGACTCCATTTCTGGGTTGTCTCTGTCTCCAAGATCTCTCAACGTCGAGGACTCCAAACTGTCTGCTGGGTCATTGTCCTTTCCCATCTATGCTCTATTTAAGTAGCCTCAACGGGTTCCATGATTCTTAATGCTCTCAGTATGCTGAAGATTCCCAAATCCTTTTCTTCAGTGCCAATCTATCTCCTAACCCAGGTTCACTGTACAACTGCCTTTTAGACATTTCCATTTAGATAACCATGAGGCATCCAAAATTTAACATGGCCAAATAGAATTCTTGCTTTCTTCCCCAACCCTGACACACAATCTCACAAAAAAAATATGCTTCTTCCAAAGTTTTCTTTATCACAGAAACTGGTCCAAACACCCTCCCAGTTGCCTGGGCCAAAAAATGTATATGCCAAAATTTGATTCCTCTCTTTGTTTATGGTAGAATTTCACAGAAAGGCCCATACCTCTGTGTTCTCTCTCTCTCTCTCTCTCTCTCTCTCTCTCTCTCTCTCTATATATATATATATATATATATACTGCATCTCCCATGGAAGCCCAAGCCATTATATTCTCTTTTCTGAACTACTGAAACAGTCCCTAACTGTCTCCCTGGCTTTCTCTGCCCACCTGCAGTCTTATTCCATCGATCACCTCACCCTGCATGATTTTCTACTAAAAGTAGAACTAGGCTGGGCATGGTGGCTCATGCCTGTAATCCCAGCACTTTGAGAGGCTGAGGAGGATGGATCGCTTGAGGTCAGGAATTCGAGATTAGCCTGGCCAACATGGCGAAACCCCAGCTGTACTAAAAATACCAAAATTAGCCAGGCGTGGTGATGCCCGCCTATAATCCCAGATACTTAGGAGGCTGAGGCATGAGAATCACTTAACCCAGGAGGCAGAGTCTTCAGTGAGCCGAGATCGTGCCACTGCACTCCAGTCTGGGCAACAGAGCAAGACTCCGTCTCAAAAACGAACAAACAAAAATCAACAACAACAACAAAAGCAAGCAAGAGTAGAATTAAATTCAACTCCTCACCATTATTTAAAGCTTTGTTATTTGAAGTGTGATAGGAGGACCAACAATGTGGGTTTCACCTGGAAGCTTGTTAGTAATATAGAATCTCAGGCATAATGAACCAAAAATTGTGTTTTAATAAGATCCGCCAGGTGACTCACCTGTGCATTACAGTCTAAAAAGCTCTGGTTTAAAAGGCCGTACAAGATCTGGGTCCTGACTTCCTCTTCAGACTCGTTCTCTACTCCTCTCTTCTCTCACCAAAATCAGCCACAATGGCCTCCTATCTTTTTGTCCAACACTATAGGTGCATTCTGTCTTAGAGGAGTTTTCCTTGCTCAGCATTCTACTTGGAACGCTATTCTCTCAAACCTTAGCATGACTGAATCCATGTGTCATTTAGGTCTCGGTTCAGATAACACTTCACAGAGAGCTATTCCAGGCCACTCTTGTGACAGTGCTCCCACCCAAGTCACTGGATCACATTACTTCTCTTTTCCTTCACTTAAAAAGTATTTGGGTATTTCTCCTTTGTTTGTCTTTATGACTTTTATTATCACTCCTCACAAGGTTATAAGCACCTTGAAGATAGGGGCTTTATTTATCTCAATCATTCATAGATCCACAGCACCCAGAACAGTTCCTGACGCAAAGCAGATGCTTAATAAAATAAAATTATAAGTAACTGAAGTCTTGTTTTTGTAGTCTATGAAAAATGCATACATGTATTGCTTTAGTTAAAGGAAACTGTGTGAATATCTATTTATTCCTAAACTCCTAACATGGCAAAATTATTCTCCAAATCTGATCTAGAAGTAGCTGATATTTTGTCTCTAGATGTGTTTTGACAAGGTTTCATGGTTTGTTTGTAAACTGATTCCAAATATAGGAAGATTTTAGTGAAGATCCCAGTTTTGGGCATCTTCTTGACTATTAAGTTTTTGACCCTGATCCCAATCAAAGTAACCTTTTCATTTGTAGCTTAAAAAAAAAAAGAAAGAAAGAAAGAAAGAAAGAAAGAAATCTTTAAAAAAAAAAAAAAAGATCCTCATATATAAAACTTGTGTACATAATAGCAAAGACATGGAATCAACCTAAATGCCCATCAGTGCTAGACTAGATAAAGAAAATTTGGTACATAAACACCATGGAACACTATGCAGCCATAAAAAAGAATGAGATCATGTCCTTTGCAGGAACATGGATGGAACTGGAAGCCATTATCCTTAGCAAACGAACACAGGAACAGAAAACCAAATACCGCATGTTGTCACTTTTAAGTGAGAGGTAAATTATGAGAACACACAGACACTTAGAGAGGAGCAACATACACTGGGGCCTATTGGAGGACGGGGGTGGGAGAAGGGAGAGGATCAGGAAAAATAACTATTGGGTACTAGTTAATAATAATCTGTACAACAAACCCCATGATACAAATTAATCTATGTAACAAGCCTACACATATATCCCTGAACTTAAAATGAAAGCTAAAAAAACACCTTTTGTACAGTTATATTCAACCATTGTTTCATGAAACTTTTGTTTAAATATTATTACGTGGCTACCATGCCTAACATTAAGCCCTCCTTGATCTTTCTGCTAAAGAATCATATGTTCTTAAACAATGAGTATTTATTTCTTTAGGGAAAAATTAGATCCAGTCTTACTATTTAGTGATTGAAATAAGTCACTTAACTCTAAATCAAATTTACTCTATTTAAGCCTTTCCTAAACTGTGTTTGCAACAGGGCATAAACATGGTGCTAGATTTAATCTCAAAAACACCTGACAGCTCAGCACGTCTACCTTTAGGACTGGAAGACACCAGCGCTTCTTTCTACGTTATGTTCTTCTTTATCTTTTATCTGCCAACATCTATATATTATCTTTTATTAAATTACTGCCTGTTGAGGAAACATTTCTTTTTCTTTTTTCAAGTATTAACATATCTAAGGCTATATTTTAATCCCATTTAAATATTCCTTAACAGTTGTCTATAAAATATTTCAGAATGTCACATACTGCCTAATTGATATACCACTGAGTCTCCCTGGAGAAGGAGTGTTGTAAAATAGCTCACCGAAGGTTCCCTCAGTACATCAGAGTTCCTGTTGTTTCGAAACACACTGGGAAGAGCTAAAGCTGTAGTTTTGATTAACATAGATAAGTCCAAAACGTTTCTCAGTTTTAAGTGTTTCCATCAATCAGTAGTTCAGCTCCAGAGTTGCCATAGAAGGTTATGGGAAAAAATCCTTCTGGTTTTCCAATAACAAAGAGAGAGATGTTCTGGAAGGTTTCATTTTTGCCATCCTGTTTCTAATGCATTTCACCTTAAGAATAATATTGCTCATCTCCAGCAATCAGGCTCAAGGGGGAAGTTTGATACCAAGAATTCTGTGGGTCATCCCCAGAGCTCTGCAGGCTTCTGGCAGATGTATGATGTAGTGGGCACCACTTACATTTTCTGCTAGGGTATTAGTAGGACATGGTCTACCAAATACCCGACAGACACTTGGAAATTAATCAAAATAGGCTAATTTCACTTCCTAAGCAATGCAATTTCCTTGAATTTGTAGTTCCATGATCTACTTTTTCTTCTATATTTCTCATACTCCCTCTCTTCTCTGTTTACAACACAAAATTCAACAAACTGCTAACTCTAGCTATTAATATCCCATAGTGTTTCTCTAAGCAGCTGCGTAGTCACAGTTTCAGTTAAGGCTCTAGGGCTTTCATTCCTGAACTACATGTACTACAGACGCCAGTTAAAATCTCTATCCTTCCCTACGACAGTGGTTGACCACCTTCCTCAACACTGGATTTGGGGTGATAATAACAACATTCTAAACAAAGCTCATTTTTTCCCCTAACCTCCAGCTAGATAGGAGAAATGTTCATGTTACTCCTCTTTAGATTTATTTTATTAAAAATATGTTTAAAGGATTTTTTTATGATTTAATGGGACACAATGAAAAGACATTTTGACAAAGATAAACATCTGTAACTGAGGCACAAGATTTTAGATGTGGCCTATGTAACCATTATTCCACCATCAAAAGCCCAATATTTAACATATCCTGATTTCATCATTAACCAAGCATAAAAAAGAAAAAAAGAAAACCATAAAAGTGAAGTAGATTACATCTTGTAATAATACAGCTATGAAATTCTGACCAGAATGAAAATATGAGTATGAAGAGAGTAATCATTTACTTATTAATTCAAGGAACAATTTGCCATTTTTCAAATATTATGAAAATAAGAGACTGTTGGACTCTGTTTTTAACCACGCAGGTTTTTCAAATGTATGTACAGTAATCTCATTATACCTCTGGTGAAAATTTTGATGAAAACAAAATTTTCTGTCTTCTTTTACATGCCTTACCCTTTTCAAAAAAAGAGTGCTTAATGTTAACCAATGGACAGTTTAACTACCTGAAGCTTTTCATTCAGCTTTATTTTCTCAGCCACTGTGGTTGAAACTGACAAGTCAGGTGAAAGGTTGTGTAAGTATCCAGGCAGGGGCAAAAATATCTAGTTATCCCCAAATACTAACAAGCACACAGGTAGAATATTTCTACCAAGTTAAAGAGAATAAAGGAATCACATTGAGCAGAGCTACCTTATTCAAGGACCTCATTATCTCAAGGCACCCCAATTGAATGAGTGTTCCATTATTCCCTTCATTATGTGCAAACAGCAGACGTAGAACACAAAGAGAGATGATTCCAGCGAAGCACACTGTAATAATAAATGCCACATTAAAAAATGGAACAAAAGCAACAGCAGGACTCTGTAACGTCAATGGTTAAGGAGGGCAAACAGAGAAACATTCTCAAAGGCCACAACAAATTACATGATCCAGTTCTTTGTTACAGGCAAATTATTGGACAATAAGAGAGATACTGAGCACAACTTATCAGTGGTAAAATAACTTGCACACATTCTCCTACCACTGAAATATTCCTGTTACCTACACAACTGCATTTGTATATACAAGCAAGAATTTTGATGCACTAAGTAATTAATATAGCTCTCTAGTACTTTTTACCTCTGTGCTTATTCTATTTGGGCAAGTTTCTTTGTAAGGTGTGGTAATAGCAGCATAAAGAATAAGATCAGATTTAGGAGTGAAGAACACTGCATTGGAAAAGGTAATTGCTAATTTCATTGTATTTTAATTCTTTGGTTGTGCACAAAATTAAATAATACTTGCTTCATCTCTATTTTTCACTCATCTATGACCTTCTTTTATTATTTATTCCTTTTTTACTTATTTATTACACAAGTTTATTAACACTTGTGAATATATCTTACCAGCCCCAGACCTAGACAATTCACAATAACTTACATTTACCTGTGATTTCCTTCCCCGTGTCCCAGACCAAAGAAACCCTCCTCTGAATTGTGACTACCACCCTCTTTCTTCTAACCCACATCTGTGTGTATCGTTAACAATCAGATATTTTTAGTTTTGGTTATTTTCAGATTTATACAGTTAATGCTGCATGTAATCTCCTGTGATTGACTTTTGCCTCCAAATATTTCATTGTTAAGATTAAGCTACATTGTTCCTTATTGTTGTGATTCAATCCTTTTGACTGCTGTGTAATATACCATTGTGTGAATTCATCCATTCTTCTGGGGACACTTGGGTTGTTTCCAAGTTTTTGCTATTGCACAGAATGCGGTTTTGAACATTCTGATTGACACAGACCTGCCTCTAAAATCTGAGGGCTCCAGAGCAAGAGGACAAGTGGAGGCTCACACATGGTTATCTCACACTAAGTGTTGTCAATCCAGCTCCACCCACTGCCCCAGCCCTCCTAATACCCAGGGACCCCCAGCCTGTTCCCGGCCCTGGCACTTTTGAGAGAAGACTGGACCCTCCTGAACCCAACTTCAGACTAAGTCAAGCTTTCCCGGAAGCCAAGGCAGGCAAACTTTTTCCCAGCTCCTTGCATTTCTGACTTGAGATTTTCAGATAATCCTAAGCACCTCTGAAAGCTGCCTGAAGGGAGGTGGTGTTCATTTTCTGGGAACTCTGATTGCCTGGCCTTTGCTGCTGGGGCTTCTGGGTGGGAACCATTCTTTCTTTGATATCCCAGGGCTGTGGCTGCGCCCTGCTGCCATAGACGCACACCCGCTCTTTCACACTCGGACAGGCATCCTTCGACTTGGGATGGTACCAGGCGAGTTCCTTGACCTATCATTCTCATTAGCACCATTTTCCCATTTTCAAGAAAAGTTCTTATATTACCAAAAAGAAAAAAACCAAAGCTTGACTTAGTCTCAATTTGGGTTCAGCCCCCTACATGCACACGTCCCTGGTATCTCTCTGTCTTAATGTCCTTTTCTTATAAGGACATTGCAGTGGGAGTCTAAATTGCTACATGTACTTTGGAAAACGCTTCATCTCATCACGTTGAGTATTTATGTATGTTTCTGCTCAGCAATTCAATTTTACATATATTGTTTAGTTTTAGTTGCCTTTCACTTTATAAAAATGTTATTATAGGGGTTAAATTTTGGCCCCGTCACATTAGACTGGAGCTCACCTTCCTGGCCTCATATGAACTTAATGAACTCTTTAAAGACCTTATCTGCAAAGACAATCACATTCAGAGGTACTGGGGGTTGGGCTTCAACATATGAATTTCAAGGTTAGGGGGACAGGAATCAGTGCATAACATACAACATGCCTTATCTTGTAGAAACATCCTTCCAATTTCTGCCTCCAGCTTCATATCACCTCTTCTATGTATCCTGGTCTCTTCTAAGATGCTTGTCTTTGGATTTAGGGTCCACCCTAAATCTCCTCTTGTGATCCTTAACTAATTTATATCTGCAAAAGCACTTTTTCCCAAATAGATTGTATTTTTAGGTCTCCAGTGGACAAATCTTTTGGATGCCAAAATTTAACCCATATAATAAGGTTTTATAAAGTGAAAAGCAACTAAAACTAAACAATATCTTTAAAATTGAATTGCTGAGCAGGAAAATATATAAATACACAACTTTATCAGATAAAGTGTTTTGCAAAGTGCCTGTAACAATTTAGACTCCCACAGCAACATTTAAACGAAATTCCATTGATTTACATCCATTACTCACCAAGCTTTGTCCTCACTGACTATTTTTTCCAATCAAATGAAGGTTAATGGCATTTTATTGTTGCCTTCATTTGCATTTCTCTGGTTCCTTCTGAGATGATTGCTTTTGAAGAGTTTTTCTTGCATCGTAGTTAGTATTCGGTATTGCAAACCATCATTTGTGATGAGATTTTGCCAAGACTTTTTTGAGTCATTAGTGACAAGTTTTATATTAAGTCGAAACTTGAAATGGAAATTCTACATCATCAGAAATTGAAATATTCTTAATATCTGTCAAAAGTCATCTTGTGTGATGCTAGACAAGTCATCCACTCTTGAGAACTATTTCTCTCAAAGTTAAGAAGAAATAGGCAAGGAAAAAGAGGTGGCAGAGTTGTACTTGTTATGCTTTGTATGGTGCGTCTAAAACTCAGGGTTTTAGTATTAAGGAGTAAATTTCAATATCTCTAGCCAATTTTTGACACATAGATCACTACAAGAACTTGCTCTCAGCCCAATAAGTCCTGAAGACCAGAATCATCTGACCACATGTCATTGTTATATTCTAGCTTAGTGCATATGCCACATATCTGCTTTTGATCACTAAAGCATCTTCTGCATACTAAAGTTAGAAATCAAAAAAAAAAAAAAAGAAGAAGAAGAATCGGAAACGCACAATAGGACCAATCAGTGGCTGCTCATTCATCATGCTGCCTTCAACTGTGTTGCCTAAAGGAGGTTCAGACACTGCAAATATGTGCAGTGCCACCTGCTGAAATGGCTATTTCCTGCCACTCTCCAAACGTTTATTAGGGATATAACCAGGCTATCTGGATGACTCAACATGCAACTCCTAGGAAATGAAGAGGCTCTTAATGACAAAATGCCATACTTGTTGAAATTATAGCAATATTCATTTACTGACTCTATATGAAGCAGTAAAACTTTTTGATTTCCAGTTGAGACAATCAGCTGATCTTGCACATATCATGGCGTGAATCTTGAGAGCAGAAAACTTCAGTTGAAGATCCTAATAGGGCAATAATTTTATTGTTGGAGGGTCTATGGAAGTGAGGTGATGGGTGTAAAAGAGAACTATCAACCCTAAAGCATGATTTATATATTTGATATTGTCATTATTAGCCACTTCAGTTAGGACTGATTTGCTTGCCCCAAAAAAATCAACAGTCAAGTAAAAGAAAGACAATACCATCGGCACTTTCCAGGGCTTTCTAATCCTGAACAAAAGTGAAGTCCAAGGAGAAAAGCAAATACAGCAGCAGTGAGCATAGAAAATTAGTCCCTCAATGTTTCCTCTAAAGTCTCAGTAAAAATGATATGAAATATAGAAATAATGAAATGTTAAAGTGCTTCTTCACATCCAACAAGCACCTACTGCAAGCAAGGAACTATAGAAGCTGCTTTGATAAGTATAAAAAAGCATAAAGACATAATCCCTGCCTTCAAAAATCTTAAAACTCGTTGGAAATAAAATCAGAGAGAAAATAGAGTTTTCAGTACTAGCTTCAGAAGAGAATCTGCCATCACTAATAAACTGCATGAAAGAAGGCTAGAAATAAAGATGACTTCAACTTGCCTAAAGAAATTCCTGTTGTGGATAGAGCTTTGAGTTGCCTGGACCTATCATAGCTATATATTAATAGAAGTCTTCATTAACAGGTGGGAAGGCCTCCTTAGATACCTGAATGATCACCAGGCACAGTGCCTCACGCCTGTAATCCCAGCACTTTGGGAGGCTGAGGTGGGTGGATCACGAGGTCAGGAGATCGAGACCATCCTGGCTAACATGGTGAATCACTGTCTCTATTAAAATACAAAAAACTTAGCCGGGTGGGGTGGCAGGTGCCTGTAGTTCCAGCTACTTGGGAGGCTGAGGCAGGAGAATGGCGTGAACCCGGAAGGTGGAGCTTGCAGTGAGCCGAGAGCGCGCCACTGCACTCCAGCCTGGGCGACAGAGCAAGACTCCATCTCAAAAAAAAATAAAAATAAAAATAAAAAGATATCTGAATGATCTTTCATTGAATAAAGTAATCTCTCTGCTAACAAATAGGCACTTAAAAGCAAAACAAAACAAAAATCAGAAATTTCACTTGCATTTGGAGAACAAAACAGAAAGCACTGTGACACCCTTCAAACTACAAATGATCTCCTTACTGTTCCCCAGGAGGATATCTCAGTTCTCCCCACCCACTTACTTGAGACACATTTTCCCACATCGAGCCTCAAATGGAATGGCTGTGCCTTCCTTGGGGCCCACCTCCAGCAGCAAGTCCAAAATGTGTACCCATTCTTGAGTGCCCGAGCCAGAGTGTGGCCTTCCTACCTACCCAGTACCACTGCCTCCTCAGCTGACGTTCTGCTGTAAGAGGGCTTGTTTTCTAAGCAGAAAGGTAAAAATGCTTTATGGGTGGTGTTTCATCACCACGACTGTTTACCAAGATCTCACTGAGATGTGATGTGGAATGCATTCTAGTCATATAGCCTAAGAGGTAGCCCATAATCAGACTGTAGCTTCTGGATGAAAATGTCCTGGCTCGTATCTCAGCTGTCTGAGATGCTGGGAAATCATTTAACCTTGCTGCACCTCACTCTCCTCATCTGGAGAATAGGGTAATAAGACTACCCCATATTATTGTTGTGGAGGTTGGTTTAATGTGTGTTATTGTGTACAATGTTTATTAAATCATGGCCATTATTATTACTGTGGTGTAATATAGTCAGGTAATCTTATATCCACCATGTGATTTAGAGTCACGTGAAATTATAAATGCAGGATTTCACTTGAAATTATAAATGCAGGTCACTGTTATGTGACCCTATTAGCTCATGGAGTAAACAAAGAAATACACAAGGGAACAGGTCAGAAAACAAGCAAACCAGCCTGCTCTGTGGCTCATGCCTGTACTCCCACCACTTTTGGAGGCCGAGGTGGGTGGATCACGAACTTAGGAGATAGTGACCATCTTGACTAACACCGTGAAACCCTATCTCTACTAAAAATACAAAAAAAAAAAAAGAATTAGCTGGGTGTGCCTGTAATCCCAGCTGCTCTGGAGGCTGAGGCAGGAGAATTGCTTGAACCCGGAAGGCGGTGTTTGCAGTGACCCGAGATCGCGCCACTGCACTCCAGCCTGGGCAACAAAGCGAGACACCATCTTAAAAAAAAAAAAAAAAGAAAGAAAGAAAAAGAAAAAGAAAACAAGGAAACCAACACCACATAAGACCTTTATAATAAAATCAACTCGTATTCTTAAGCGTAAGAGAAAGGATATAAAGCGAGAGTACTAGAAAAGTACTAGAATAAAATGAAACTCTCATCTTAGAAATGGTATTTTTGGAAAATTATTATAATCTAATAAGTGGTACCCTAATTGTCCAAAAACAAGTTAGCAGTTAAAATCTTTTGATAGTATTGGGCCTATGGGATTCACGCATGAGTTAAATTTTGACTGGATTTTCCTCGGGGCAATTTCCAACTCTGAGAGCATGGGATTCATTTATAGGTTTGGATTTAATTTGGACCGTCCACATCATCCTTTTTTTCAAATGACTTGAGGGTCCTGAAGTGAGTTCTACTTTCTCTTCCTTCCTCAGTTGCTCATGATGGTAAATGAGCACTCACCCAGATGCTCCAGCCAAAAATCTTGATTCTAAGACCTTTCAGTTCTACCCTCAGATTACATCCTATGTACACCTGCTTTGCTCCACCCTGCTGCGATTTTCCTGATCCAATCCACCAAGATCCGCCACCAGAGTCCCCTAAGCAGACACCATGTTTTTGGTCTTGTCTCTCTCCAGTCTCCTGGAGCAGCCAAAGGGACAGTCAATGTCCATGTTGTCCCTCTGTTTGTGTAACTCCACAGCATGCTCCTGTCTCTCGCTGTGCCATGCCAACCAAGCCAGCTTGCAACTCTTCAGCCACACTGACTTCCTCTTGTTCCCTCCATTTTTCAGCTGCTTTCCAGCCCCAAGACCTTTGCAAGTGTTCTTCTCTTTGCTGGGAATGCCCTTTAATCTACTCTAGACAATGCTTAGGTCTCAGTTACGTACTGTGTGCATGTCTGTGTGTGTACGTGCATATTCATTCATGAGAGAGAAGATTGTGGCCTGTAAGAAATGGAGAGAGCTGCATTAATCAGGGAAAATCTGGCTTTGCTCATGAATGGATCCATGGCCTCGCATGCAGCCACTAGAGCCTGATTCTCACTTCCTCTGCTCTTGTTGTTCCTTCTGTAGCCACTAGTCCCAGGCAGTCCTTTTTGTATGGTAAGAAGGTTGCCAGTCTTATGTGATTTCCTCTTAGCAACTCTAGCAAAAGGAGGAGGAGCTTTTCATACTTAGCCACTCAAGCAGAAGGCCAGAATGACTTCTAATGAGGCCTGATAGCCAGGGCTCCAAGGGCAGAACGTCTTAATCTCTCACTGTGGCTAGGGAGATGCAAGACTCGGTTCACCAGCCCAGGGCCATTTGCGGAAGCCATGGGTAGAATCAGCTCCACTTACACCACTTGGCTGAGAATAATGGAGAGATGATCATTACCAGCAGAGACAAGAGTGGACACTAGTCAGTCAAACACAATGAATACGATAATACAGGTTTGTTCACTTACACAAAACCAAGTGTACCAGAATGTTCTCACACTTTTCAGTTATGCTTCATGCTAATGGAAAGGGTCAGCTCTCAGCCAAAAGCAGGCAGAGTTGGAATTTGGTCTTTGGCCCTTATCCTGCCTGCTTTGGGGGCCGTTTGCCATCTTTAATATCAAGAATATTCCTGCACATGTACTGTCAGCCACTGTTCCCTTGGAGTAGCCTATGTTTTTGTTCATCAGACTGTCCAGTAGAGCTTTCATGGTGAAAGTCTATGTCAGTGCTGCCCAATACAGTAGGCACTAGCCATAAGCGGTGATGGAGTACTTGAGATGCAGCTAGTGACTGGGAGGAACTGAATTTCTTGAATTTTATTTAGTTTTAATTGATTGGCATTTAAATTTTTTTTGTTTGTTTTTTTGAGGCGGAGTCTCACTCTGTTGCCAGGTTGGAGTGCAGTGGCACGATCTCGGCTCACTGCAACCTCTGCCTCCCGGGTTCAAGTGATTCTCCTGCCTCAGCATCCTGAGTAGCTGAGATTACAGAGGAGCACCACCACGCCTAGCTAATTTTTTTTGTATTTTAGTAGAGATGGGGTTTCACCGTGTTGGCCAGGATGGTCTCGAACTCCTGACCTTGTGATCTGCCCGCCTTGGTCTCCCAAAGTCCTGGGATTAGAGGTGTGAGCCACCGTGCCTCGCCAGCATTTAAGTTTAAATAGCTGCCTGTGGTCAGTGGCTACCACACTGGCCAGCACAGAGCTAGATCTTTCCTGCAGTTTATTCTCACATCAAAACTTTTCAAGCCAAATTGCTCTGCCAAATCAATTTATTATGATGAGTGAAAAATGACTTCATTTTATTAATACTTTCAAATTAATTGCTTATACTCTATCAGGAATTTTCAAAGCCTTAAAGGAAAAGAGTGACAAATGGTGACAATTGGGACATTTTTCCTTGATGCAAACGTCTACTTGATACCTCTCAAATAGTATCAAATATTTTGCTGCAAAAAACTTATGTTCCCAAAGTCATCACTGAGCAATTGGCATGTAGGTTTGTGAGGTGCAAACATATCTAATAATTTGTTGTCACCTTTGGATAGTAAGCTCTTTCGATTTTACAAACTCATTTCTTTAGAGGTAAATTTTAGCCTTTGTAACCCCAATTTCTACTTGCCTAAAAGAGAGCGAGAGAGAGCGAGAGAGAGCATGCAGGCTAGAGAAACAATTTAGAGAAATTTGCAAAGTACCTTTTAAGAGATGAATGAGTACAACATTAAAGTAAACATGCATAATTTGAAACTAATTTGAGGAATTTGCATTGTTTTGACAAATTGAAATCTGCCCCTCTGCAAGAGGTTCCAGGGAGACCAGATGGTAGAGCAGTGTATTGGAGGGGATCCAAAATTGCTTTTGTGTTAATTGATGTAGTGTGCTAAGAAAGGTCTCTGGGGAAAAGTATCCCCAGGTAGCTGATTGCTTTGGAGTTCCAGCAGAGAGTAACTGTGTCATACGAGAAAGGAAACATAAGTTATTGAGAACTAATGTCTTAGATTGGACCGGCTAATTTTATCACTGGAAATTCAGGAAAAATCTTTCAAAAAATATCAAAAAGATATTTCTGAGACAGGGATAGGAATTGGTAAAGAACTGAAGTAAATTAGCAGCATGCAGACCCAGTGTGACTTCCCTTTGGTGTGTAGAAGATCCTTTAATGTTATCAAGTGTGTATAAAGCTGTGACAAGGGGTTCAAGGGCTTCGCTTTTTAATTTTAAAGTGCTGACCCTAATCAGCTGAGTGAGGAAAGGGAGTTGATTGGGATGGAGCCTGACACTGGAAAAGCTTAGCATCTCTTCAAAAAGCATTTGCTATTTAATTGGAACATTCACACCTGCTAAATAGTAGTTGTTTAAAATGACACATCGCAAAAGAGATCAACTGTTTTGGGGGTTTCCAAAGAGGAAAATTCCTGCACTGCACAAGCAACTCGGCAGTTTCACCTAATGGGAAGTTACGGTTTTGCTTAGTCTTAGGGGAAGGAGGACTCACTCTTCATCCCTGTTTTTTGTGCCAACCTTTGCAAAAGGAAGGGAGGAAGGGAGAAAGGAAGGAAGGGAAAAAAAAGGAGTGGGGTAGGGAGTAAGGCAGGGACTAGGAATGTGGGTGTGAATGAAGTGCTGAAACAGAAAAGGGGGTGAGGAGACCTTTTTTACGAGCTCTCATTTCTCCTATATTTACACTGTCAATGGTTTTACTCTTACTAGTTTATTTTTCTTTTGACTTCTGTTTTCCATAAAGTTGAATAGAAACGCTTATTGCTGGAAAGGAAATAAGATGCTTTTTTCATAATGGCCAAGGAAGAGGGTTTTTTCCACATCACTCTCTAAGCTTTTTAATACAGTTGCTTAATATACTGCCTAGAAGATATTGCAGTTTTTTGCATTTCTCTTTTAGCCTTTTTCATGTAGTGTTCTTACCATTAAGAGAACAGTTGTCTGACCTTTTTCTAGGAGGTTCATAAAGAATGCACAGCCTCATAAGCCTGATTCAATTTCCTTTATGTGAACACGCTGCATAAGTGACCATTCTGATATTTGTCTGCTTCTCCGCGCTTTGTTCCATAGTTCCCAGTCTTTTATATGAATGACCACATATGTTGTGCATTTGGCCACATCAGGTGAGAAAAAGCAAAATAGATTTTCCTGAGCATTCAATCCAATTTCCACACAATAGGGTCTCTAATGTGGATTTGAAATGTATCTGGTCATATATTATTTAACTGCATTGTATTTTGTGTTTTAAAAATTTCTACCACATATTCAATTTTAATAAATGTATGAGGACCTGCAATATTTGAGCTCTCTATTTTAGAAATTCAACACTTTCAACAGATTCTTCAGACTTCAAAGAATTTAATATTAGTATCATAAAAGGTCTTTTGAAGAATAATACTGGAACATAAGAAAAATGCCTGCCTGAGTGTACCCTACCATTTAGAAAGTGTTTTATTGCTTTAATTTCCTGTCTTCATAAAGTAACAAGCAGCATAATAGAAGATATATTGTTACAGAGTTTGCCATTTATTAGAATGCTTGAGCAAGTTGAAGACTTTATGTGAAGTGCAAAAGAAAACCTCTATTTAGCTGAAAAATGGAGACGAACCACATCAATGTTGCAGCAGCTTTAAATGGAGTCCTATCTTTGACTGATAAGTTGTCTCTACACGCCCTGTATGTTTGCATGAAATAAATCCGTGGATACAATCCTCATTTTGTGCTAGCTGTGTGTCATTAGGTTCCTAGAAACCTAATGTTATTTCATTTGTGAGGCGTGTATAAGATGACTGTTGCTATTTGGATTCTATAGCGCAAAGGTGCTATTAAAGCAGAAATGATCCATAACATACATTTTCATTCATTTATTACACTTTTTGCATGCGTGACTGAATTTTAATCCCGGGCTTTGTCAACCTAGTGTAGTTATATCAAGCTTTTTAACATAGTTTCATGTACCCCAGTTCGCTGTCTTTTACACAGAGGCATAAAAGCATTAAAAAGGAAGACATTGGTGCCACTGAAGTACAGAGACAATTCATTTCTGCACCAAAAATTGTAGAAATGAGTGATGTGACACTGTCACTAACCTGTAAAAATAAGTTGTAAAATTACCTCATAAATAACTTCAGAGAAAGGGGAAGCAGGATATTTAACAAGTTTAGGGGCTTGTGTGTGTGTGTGTGTGTGTGTGTGTGTGTGTATGGTTTTTCTTTAATAACACAGTAGGTACTCAGATGTGCAGACATCAAGCAGCCCTCTGAAATGGAAGCTATCTGTTTATCAGGGCAGAACAAGAAGTATACGAATCACAGGTGCTCCTTAATCCCACCACTGTTCTCCCACCAAAAGATTGCAAAACATCTGTTCCTAACAGATTGTTTGGTTTTTCTACTAAATAAATCAAAGTGGGAAATATGACCACGTGGAAAGGCATCGGAAAAGACCCAAAGGTAACTGACCTCAAGGTTGTTAGTTCCAATGATTTTAGCCAAATTAGTAGGTTTCACAAGTCAGAGAGTTATCTTCATCACTCTTGATTATATTTTGGATGCATGCTAAGGAATATGTTTTGCCATGTTAATTACCTAAATTCCTTGACTGATGGATTTCAATTAGTACACCTAAGCGTCATAGCTGCAGTACCTGTAGGCGAACGAGGGAGAGCCCAGACATTTCTGGTTTTCTCCGTTATCTATGTTTATCTTTGGAAGAATAATGATTTCCAAGCTTTATTGCTAACTGAAGCCCAAAAGATATCCTCTGGGCGTACCACAGACAATCCTCAGGCACATTAGAGGAGTCATCTAGAGTAAGTTCAAAGTGAATTACTTTATTTTAATCATGGTGACTTTACCGACTGTGTCAATATGCTGTCCTGGCATGTTGTCAGACTTTTATTCCTCCTTTTCTGAGTTTTTCTTTTTTCCTTTCTCCTTTTTAAATGATACCTAGGTTACTTTTTTAAGGCATAGTTTTTAGTCTATTCAAGGTTTATGGATAGAATGACACTTCAGAATGCCTCGTCTTGTTTTACATGATACGAAGTCTTGTTTGGTAACTCTTTTTCCTCCAAATCCTTGGCTAAAATCTGAGGTTAATTCTTTATTTTTTTAAACAACCACGTGAGTACTTAATGTGAGGCATTGACAATTATAGAGTTATAATGAGTGTGAACTTTAAAGTGCAAATAAATAAAATGCTGCACTCAGGGCTACTAGAGTCGAAATATTTACTTTCTCCTCACTCATTCGCAAACAGGAAGCCAGGGTATAGAGCGCACAGACACATCTGCATCTAATGGTTATTCAGTTCACCAGCTAAAAGACACATTTGATCATTTGGAACTCACTTGAAATTCTGTGTAAAATCACTTTGGAAATCTCTTGGGTAGTGTGGCATTTTGCCATCAGGTCCCATACATAATATATCTATTTTTTCTTACATGATTATTTTCTCATTTACTTAGTTCTTGTTGTGAAAGTTAACGATAAGTGTGGACTTTATGCTTCAGGAAAATCATATTTTTTTCTGATGCTTCTCAGGGATCTCGTGTTCCTTTGCTCCATTCCTGCTGTACAGAGGAGACGTCCGTCCCCAGAGCCCCAGCCTCTCAGTGCCAGTGGCCTCTGTGTCATAGTTTCATTCATCATTTCGGAGATGAGGGTCCCCTCGCCCAATGCACGAAAGCTCTATAATTACTTTCATTTCTTGGTTAGCATAGGTCATGGAACTAGTGTTAATAATCATCTTTCCCTCTGGACTTCTCTGTATTTATATCTTTCTGATCCCACGACCATTGAGACCATAGAGGTGCATTTTGTCTTCATTTCAGTCCTCATGGTATTGTTTTAGCCCAGGGGGGAAATCAAATGAGGTACAGAACATGTAAGCTCACACAACTCTGAGGTCATTAACACCTAATTAGAAACAGCTTAGAGATCGAAATGATTCTTTGGTTAAGATGTGTGTTGTGTGTGTGTGTATGAGAGAGAGAGACACACACAGAGAGAGAGACCTGACAATATTTAACTTCTTCAGTGCCCATGTGATCTTTATTACCAATGGCTGGGGCAATACCTTATTGTGTTTTTTCAAAGCTTAAGTAGGAATATTTGTGTGTGTTTGTTTTCCTTTTCTTTTTCTCTTTTTATGTGATAGGATACACAGTCTGTTAAGCCACTGAATAGCAAGAAGACTGTCCAAAGGCTTAACATACGAATTGATTTTTCCTTAAAAGAAAGCCATAATATTACTTCAGTTGAGGCCTAGACAACGTAAAGATAAAGTTTTCTAAATATTATGTGATGAGAAAAACATTACTTGGTGAAATAAAAAAGATACAACACTATTTTCATACCAATTTGAGGGACATTAAATCCTATTTTGTCAGGATAAGAAAATACTTACATCTAAAAATATGACAGTCATGTATTTATAGTACCTTTTTAATAGGTCTTAAGTTTCTCTACGTGGCAACTTTTAAAAGCTTCTAACATTTTATTTGTTCTAAATGTATAGTTATTCTAATGCCTGTCATGCTGTTTGGTACGTTGAAAAACACTAAGAGAATTCATGCCTTTGTGAATGCTGTTCTCCTGAGGACCTTGTTTCCCTAGGACAGGTCTATGTTGAAAAAGACAGAAGTCAGATGTGGAAAACACTGCTGCGTCTAGTTTAGGTGCTACATAAATGAAGGAGAGACATCTCCTTCTCCTTGTTCCCAGATTTGCAACTCAGTGTTTTAAATATTTGAGGCGTGACTTCTGCCAAAGGAATCCTTCCGCTCAGGAACTAAACTCACGCTAGCAAAGCCCAGCTGGTGGGATCAGAGCCCGGGAGCCACCGGCTGGAGGAATGTAGGGGATGCTGAGGGAAACTTTGCTGTCAGTTCCAGGCCCATCAGTCTCCCCAGACCTTGCTGATTGCCTAAATTCTTCTTTCAGTGTCCTGGGAATATGCCTGCCGTCAGCTCTCCTAACGTGGAGGCAATATAACAGCACAGTTAAGGTCTACGGTGCTGGGAACAGACTATTGGGTGTAAGCTTGGCTATGCCGCTGACTTTGTATTATGTCTCTCTGTCTCAGTTTCCTCAATTGCAAAATGGGGAAAATGATAAAAAAAATAAAAAAATACATCCTTCACCAGGTTGTTATGAGGATGAAATAACATAAAAAGCTTAGAATCGTGTTGATTTATTCAGATAAACCACTGGTTCCCAAATTGTGATTGGGGGACCCCTTTCAGGAGGTCCATAAGACCAAACCTATTTTCTCTTTAACATTAAGATGTTACTGAACTTTTTACTCTTAGTTTCTCATTAGTGGACTAAGAGTGTGCAAAAGCCACACACATGACCTGTGATTTCATAACAAATTGAGTGCAGAAGTAGGTGGGAAAATCCAGCTGTCTTCTATTAAGCCCGAAAGGAAGGTATTTGTAAAAATGTCAAACAATGCCACTTTTATAATTATGATTTTGTTTTGGAAAGCATAGTTATGTTTTCACCAAAATACATTATTTCTGTTAACAAACAATGGAGATATTATTGTTATTTTAAATATAAATTCATACATAACTATTTTTTTCATTTATCAATTTAAATTTCTAATATTATAAATATTGATAAATATAACCCACATAGACAAAAGCTCTTTGGTGTCCTCAAAGATTTTTTTTTTTTCGTGTAAAGAAGTCCTGAGGTCCAAATATTTAAGAATTACTAATATAAGCTATTATGACTATCAGTTTCTCGCACCTGTAATTTTTGCGTTTTTCTCCTGCAAACTGCCTGCCTAGTGAAATGTTGTCTTCACATCCCTGCCTTAAAAAAAGACCTGATTTTTTTGTTTGTTTGTTTTTACAGGATTTTGGGGGGGATAATTTTTAAATCACTAGACACAACCAACCAAATGTATTTACAATTCTGATTCCTGGGCCCCACCTCCAGAAATCCTGATTCCAAAAGTTTAGATGAGACCCAAGAACCTGGATGTTTAACCTCTAAGTGATGCTGCGATATTACCATGTATTTTAAAGGCAATCTTGCCCAAAGATCTCTGTGTTCATCTCTGCATATTTGACACAGCCTCTGCATTCAACTGTTTTTCCTTCTCAATGTGAGCTTACCACCTTTCCTCACTGAAGGGCGTGCAGTCTTTGTAACAGAGAAATGTCATCAGAATGCACAGCAGATACCTCCCAGACTTCTGTGGGTGCTTTGCAACTTTGAGGACTGCAAAAACTATCTACCAGCTTTCTAGATGTCTGCATAGCCCAGTAGGAATTAACTGCAGCCACAAGTAGCTCCTTCAACTGCAAATTTCCTCCAGGCTCTGAGGATGATGGAGGTAAAAGAGAAAGTATAGGGAGAGGACAGGTTGTGGGGAAGATCTGAGAAAGGTTGAGGATGGACTCAGCTAGCTTGTAGAGTGAGCCAGACTCCTGGCCTGAGTTCTCACCGCATGATTTTTATTTCTCTTTTGGAAATGGAAGGCAGGGGAGAGAGACAGGATGTAGAATCCACAGCTTGCTGCTGAATGTCTAGGTTCTCAGGTTGATCACTGTTCATCATTTGTGAACATTTATATTTACCTTCCTTGAATCACTCCTCTGGGATCAGAGAGGTTCATCTGTAAGCTTCTATTTTCAAGACTTGCTAGGACTGGGTGCAAGAGTCCAAGCCTTCAAAACCATCCTCCAGCTTAATTTTCTAAATAGCAGCTCTCTACTGTATTCTGATTGACTTGTGACTGATTATGAAAGATCTACCAGAGAAAGACGCGTTAACCCCAGATAAAATTTACAAAAAGAGTCCTGACTGCAGCTCAGTATCTTTCAAAAGAAAAATGTCATGAAGTCTACTATCACTTAATGAATATCCCACACCCGTTCAACTACCACCTACCACCCCCTACCTTCACTCACTGAAGTTTTCTCTACATCAATCCTTCAGTTACAATCATGTGCCCTTGAATGTATTACCATTTTTATTAAGTATTTTCATGATTCCATTTAGAAGGCAAATGAATTATTTCAGGGGAAAGCAAAAACCAAAATTCAATGGGCACATCAAACATCCAATATAGTAACTCCCAGCAGCTCAAAATGCATTATGAGGGCTTTCTACACCAGCCATGCTCCTACTAATGCTTAGAGAGAATTTTTCCACGAGTTTAAAATGTGGTATTAATTCTGCAAGGTCAGAAGGTACCTCATGAACAAAATACGTTAGTAGATTGTGTTCGTTGTGATTGTGCCAGTAAGAAAGACCTCAGAATGTGAAACCTTTGAAAAATTTCCTATAGGGAAGATATTTTACCATCTATTAGGAATTAATACTTCTTACTTTGAGAAAGTCATTTTATTATCCACATAAAGAAAGAAGTTTACTGTGAGAAAATCGAGGCAGAAAAAATTTTAAGTACTTTTTAATAACCAGTGGTAACTAATAGTCTCATTTCCTGCATTTGTTTTGTGGTTATTAGAGCAGATCTTGATTTTGGCTGAGAGAGAAAGAAAACATGTTTTCCCCCCTTCTTTGACAATTAAATGTAAATAACAATACAAATGCAAAATGTCAACAGAGACAATTAGTTTCCAACTTGGTTTAATCCTTTAGGTAATTTTTAGTATGTGATGCTAATTTGTATTAAAATGAATACATACACAGGCTGAAAAGGCAATCAGTGTATTCCATGTGCTAATATTTCTCAAATCTGAGAAGGTGGTGGGACCCTCCCTGTATTAGTAAAGGTTTCCAAAAAAAGAGAGAAAGAACCAGTAGGATACACACACACACACACACACACACACACACACAAACACATATACACATATATCAATAGGATATATATATGAATAGGATATATATATATCAATAGGATATATATACCCCTATATATATATTAATAGGATATACCATATATATACCCTATCCATATAATATAATTAATATACTATAATATCCATTATCCATATAATATAATAATATAATATCTATTATCCATATAATATATGTATATTACATGAGAGGATTTATTGGGGGAATTGGCTCATATGATTATTGACGTTGAGAAGTTTTACAATAGGCCATCTGCAAGCTGGAGAACCAGGGCATCCAGTGATGTAACTCAGTCAGAGGCCAAAGGCCTGAGATCCTGGGGGCTGCTGGTTCCAGTCCTGAAGTCCGAAGGCTGGAGAATCTAGAGTTCTAATATCCATGGGCGGGGGAAGATGGGTGTCTCAGCTCCAGAAATGAGAGAGTCAGTTCCCCTCACCTCTGCCTTTTTGTTCTATGTGGGTGCTCAGCTTGTTACATGGTGCCCACCCACAGGGTTGAGGGCAGATCTTCCTTACTCAGTCCACTGATTCAAATACCAATCTCTTTTGGAAACTCCCTCATGGACATACTCATAAAGAATGATTTCTTTATTGTTTTCTGGGTAGCCCTTATTCCAGTCAAGTAGATACCTTAAAATTAATGATCACATCCCCTTATGCAAACTTGGGCATGTCTTCAGTGTCTTCTGTATTCCCATCATCTTGCTACTGGGGCACCCACTATCACACACACTAATGCACCAGTCTTCACAATATTATGCATATAAATCTTGTAAAATGCTTGAAAGACAGATAATAGATGGAGTCCAGTGGAATTTAGATTTAGAGAAATTTATTCAGCAAATATTTAATCATATTCAGAAAATATTATGTGTTAAGAATTGTGCTAAGAACTGGGAATTCTGTGGGGAACAAAATAGAGGCAGCAGACTGTAACCAATAACCAAAAATGTTTTAATTCACTTTAGATGTTCAGTTTCAGTAGGCGTCATGAAGTAACTATACAGGGTGATGTAATAGGGAATGATCAGAGGGAAGGGAATATTTCTAGATTAGCCCTGCAAGGGTAACAAACATTTTAGCAGAGACTGAGCTGTTGAGACTGGGGTCAACAGTCTTGGGGAAAGAGCTGCAGGACACTTCCCTGCAGTGGGAACAGGAAGCACCAAGGGCCACGGTGGGAAAGCCTGATGCCTAGAGGGCAGAGAGAGTGCGAGAGTAGGCAAAGATGCCAGACAGGGACTTTGTCTACCGTGATTATGAGTTGGAGGTTCTATTCTACTTACAATGGGGAGCCCTTGGAAGGTGTAAGCTTGGAGTGATGTAATCGTCAATGAGCTCAAGAACTATGACTAGATATATGGAACACCTAATTACAACTGTGCTAATTATAGTCAAGGAGAATTTCTCATTATGCCCTGAGTTGTGGGAATGTGGAATTACCATGAGTAAACTGGATACCCTACAACTTTCCATTAGTAAAGCCAACACCACTATTGAAAAGGATTTCTACAAAGACAGATACACCAGAAAATGATAGCCCATTTGGTGGAGCAGGGAGACAAGGATTGCATAGTTCTGCAAAGAATGGCAGCAGCCACAAGCTGAAAGGTAACCTTTATTGAGTACACAGTATGGATTGAACTTGGAAGTTCTATATCAGAGCTTCCACCCTACCTACACATACATAGCACAATCAGCATCAGTGGTGTCATCTGAAAATTAAGTGCAACAATATGAAGCTTGCAGTCAATGGCTCAGGTTTTGACATTTACTTCCCCTGAGGATAGCAGGCTTCTTATCTAAGGAGTCTGCACTTGTGGCAGACCATGGCCCTTATGAGTTCCCGCAGGCACTCTAGGGTGAGTTGGGAGCCAATTTATCAACATCTATGACTTACACTGGTTTCAGTCCTCTCATCACTCTTTGCAGACTCATCCAGCTAGCAAGCAATTAGCTGTGTCCGCTCGCAGCACTTCATTCAGGGAAAGAGGCAAAAACTTTCCAAGATGACTGGAACTCAACAGATATATCCATCCCATTGCTCGATCACTGCTGGAAAAGGCAGTCAAGGGTATTAGCTTATCAGCTGTTGACCAGAGGGTGATTTCAGTGTTAGTTTTAACTTCCTACAAGTTGCCAATGTCTGCAGCATAGGAGTGTATTTTTGGCCAAAGATTTAGGAGGCAGTGGTAGTTTTGAAATGCCTAAGGCTTCTAAGCCAATTTGGAAAATTCAGAGGTTTGAATGCAATAAAGTTCTATAGATAGAACTCATCCTACTAATATTTTCATTGCAAAGGGAAAGTCTAAAACTTATTTCTCTTGGGATTTCCTCATCTGGAGCATGTAATAAAGTGGTCTTTGGTCAGACTCGTGGGTGTGTGGCTACAGTTTTTACAAAAGGGATCTTACAACACGAAATTGATTAGTGGGGTGAACCAGGTTCTGCTTTCAGTGTTTTGCTTCTGGAAAATAGGGAGAAAAGACAAGAGTACTGGCATTGCTTATGAATGCCAACTCAACAAAGTGGACACGCTGGGGAATTCAGAGCAAAACAAAACTGCTTGCTGTGATGGGTGCTTCCGCTTTGCCCCTGCAGACCCACTCTACTTCTGCACCCTGATTGGCACCCTGGAAGGCTGACCTTTAGGGACCACAAAAGCAGGCTTCCTTGATCTCAGACTTCCAGTTGAGCTTAGCCAATGGGAGACCAGCAGAGATCGAAGCAGGAAGGAGAGTGTAGTAGGGTAAGGGTAGTAGGGATGCCACTACCCATGCCTCTCCCAAGGGAGCCGTGAGGAGACACTGTCCCCCTCCTAAGGCCACAGCTCCCTCGGAGTGGCCGTCTGCTCTACTTGCAACTCCTTTCTCTGTGGACCACGAAGTGCCCCTCGACTTTACAGGCTTAGGGCTGGTTTCCCCCAGCCCTGTCCATACCCTCATCAATAGCCCTTTATTAAAGCCTTCTGTGATCCTGTTGGTGTGATCTATTTGTATTTCTCACATATATAAATAATCCATGGCTAATTTTTACAAAGGAAAAAAATTATCTTTATAACATCAAAATTTAATACCCATTTTTAAATTTTTGTTTTGTTTTATTTTAGAGACAGAGTCTCACCCTCTTGCCCAGGCTGGAGTGTGGTGGCATGACCATTGGTCACTGCAGCCTAGAACTCATGGGTGTAAGCAATTCTCCTGCCTCAGTCTCCTGTGTAGCTGGGACCATAGGTACACACCACCATATTTGGCCAATGTTTTTTATGTTTTATTTTGTAGAAATGGGGTCTCACCATGTTGCTCAGGCTGATCTTGAACTCCTGTGCTCCAGCGATCCTCTCGCCTCAGCCTCCCCAACTGGTAGGATTGCAGACATGAGACACTGTACCTAACCTCAGTACTCATTTTAAACAAATCAATATGCATGTCAACCTGCAGTTACCTTCCAAATACAACTGGTAACCCATCAGAGTCATTTGGAAAGTGAGAGGAGCCCCTGGCTCTGGGAGCAGGTGTTACTGCTTTCAAAATCCCGATCAACAGCTGTATTCATTGTGTGGCAGTCAAGAAATGAAACTTTAGGCATTTGACATCCTAACCTGGTAGTTGATTGGAGGTTTTTATTCGATGTGTGACAAACTATATTTTTTCTTATTTGAAATATGCTCTTCTCCCTCACTTTGGGAGGCCGAGGCAGGCAGATCACTTGAGCCCAGGAGTTTCTGTCCAGCCTGGGCAACATAGTGAGACTCCATCTCTACAAAAAGTACAAAAGTTAGCTGGGTGTGGTGGCACATGCCTGTCTTCCCAGCTACTCGGGAGGCTGAGGTAGGAGGATCATTTGATCCTGGGAAATCGAGGCTGCAGTGAACTGTGATTGCACCACTGCACTCCAGCCTGGGTGACTGAGGAAAACTTTATCTCAAAATAAAAGTGAAATGAAATGAAATATAC
Source organism: Colobus angolensis palliatus (assembly GCF_000951035.1). Lineage (NCBI taxonomy): Eukaryota > Metazoa > Chordata > Mammalia > Primates > Cercopithecidae > Colobus > Colobus angolensis. The sequence continues at coordinate 6,016,136 of NW_012118487.1, read as the reverse complement.
TAATCTTTTGGTGTACATGGGGCATTGGTTCCAGGACACCTGCATATACCCAAATTCACATATACCCAGATTCACATATACCCAGATTCACATATACCCAGATTCGCATATACCCAGATTCACACACACTCCAGTCCACAGTTGGCTGTGTGGAACTGGCATGCACAAAAGGTTGGCTCTCTTTATACACGTGTTTCTCAGCCCACAAATAATATATTTCCAGTCCGAGTTTGGCACTGGGTTGAAAAATATCCACATAGAAGTGGACCGGCACAGATCAGACCCGCATTGTTCAAGGGTCAACTGTAGTTGGTAACGAACTCTCAATGTTCCGTGCAGAACGCCTGTTTTTCAGGAATAGATTCCTGACATTTGGCAGGGAAAGCCTATGTGAGGAGAAAAGATCCTCACAGAGTCCTTTAAAAAAAAAAAAAAGAGGAGAAAAGAAATAGTTAATAGCAACATAATGTCTCGATTCATTTCATTATTTGTTAACTAGAAAGAATGACAGAACCTACCTCATAAAGTTGCAGGAATGAAAAATAAGGAATGTGTGCCTGGGACATGTAATTTCTGTAAATGTGAATTGTTATTATGTATCCTAACTGACTATTTTACCCATTTCTCAAATATAATTTTTTAATATTACCACTTATGAAAAGCAAAAAGTATTTGAGAATGCCTTCATGATCTATGGATGGATAAGTATTTGAGAATGCCTTCATGATCTATGGATGGATATCATACCTGTAACGTAAATAGAATTCAGCTGTCCTCTTGACTTCTGCATTTAGCTAACTATGGCACAGGCTTACACTGAAACATTTTAACTGGTTTTTCTCATTATGTGCAAGCACAGGAGACAGAAGGAATAGGAAAGAAGAAAAAGAAAGGGAACACAGTTTACAATAATCAAAGAGGTCAAATTGCTGATGTAGTTAAGAAATTATGATTGAACCTGAATGTGGATGAAATTATTAACAAAAGCCTCAAGAGTCCTTCAACTTAATGATTCTTTCATAATCAGAAGCTACCATGTTAAGTAAATCTGCACCCTGTAAAGTACATGTTAAATGAATGATTTTCTTCATGCCTTACCATACTGCTAAGGGAGACAGTTGCTTACTTAGGACAAGGTCAAGAAAAATATTTGTTTAATACTTTTTTCATAACTATATCTTTGTTTTCAGATTTGTTATGTAGAAGAGCAATTTGACAAGTTAAATGCTCATTTTTTCCCATATTTTAATGCTATAACACACAGAACAATAACATATCAATTAACTTGAATTACCCTCTGGCTTGCTACCTCAGATCTCTGCCATTATAAGCAGTGTGCTTTTATGAATAGCCTCCTGACAGTGAAAACCTTGAGAGGTCGATAACTCCTTTTACAATTCCTGTCCAGGGTCTCACAAAAAAAAAAAAAAATCGTTTAATATATTCTGTGTGTTGCCCCATCCCTCCAATATTCTCAGAAGTCAGAATCGTATCATTTATAAGTGGATATTAAAGAAAGATTCATGGAGTCAAGAAGGGAAAAGATCCAACCACAGTGAAGTGAACTCTCACTGCCCGAGCAAGGAACTCCTAAGTTTGTACTAAACTGAGATGCAAAGGTAAGAGGTTCCCTGTGTGTCATGGTTACAAAGCTTAAGCAGCTGAGAGGTAGCCCAGAACTGTGAGAATGGGAATGAAAGGCGAGTGTCATTCTCTTTCTCACAGTTCACATTGAGCCTGCAAGACCTTCCAAGTTAATTCAGCTGACATACGCACACAATAACTTTCAGTAAAATCTAAAATCCAAGCACTTAGTCAAATTTAAAATATCGCATACTGGTAATACTAGCTCCTCTGATGTAAACTTCAGGCGATGTTAGACACAGGGTTAATCCTCTGTCTGATGGGCTTTTCCAAGATAGTGATTTCTCTGTATTAATCAGTCCTGAGATGTCCTACATGGTCAAGTGGTCTTCTAGAGAGGATCCAGGAAGCACTGGTCAGCTAAGTCATGCATCGCTGTGTGTGCCCCACTGCCTCTTTCCTGCCTTGTTTCCGTGTTCTCTCACCCTTGCAGCTCTTGGATTGTACTCACCAAACACAATATTGGCAAACAAGCAAGCAAGCAATAAAATACCAAGAGTCAGAACATGTTTCTTGAAACCTTCTTCTTATAATAAATACTATAACTAGGCCAGGCGCGGTGGCTCGCACCTGTAATCCCAGCACTGTAGGAGGCTGAGGCATTGGACCACCTGAGGTTAGGAGTTTGAGACCAACCTGGCCAACTTGGTGAAACCCCATCTCTAATAAAAATACAAAAATTAGCCGGGCGTTGTGGCAGTTGCCTGTAATCTCAGCTACTCAGGGGGCTGAGGCAGGAGAATCGCTTGAACCCAGAGATGGAAGTTGCAGTGAGCTGAGATCGTGCCACTGTACTCCAGGCTGGGCAACAGAGCAAGAGTCTGTCTCATAAATAAATAAATATGATAGCATGGCTTTTGTATGAGATGAGAGGGTTTCATTGAAATAGAACAAGCCCTGAGATAATGGGCATATAAATTAGGTTTGCCTTGGCCTTTGGCGCCCAACCTTCCACACTCCCATTCTCTGGTACTTTCCGATCTTTATTGAACGCCTGGTTTTTAGGTACCAAGTGAAGTCATTATGCCTCTAACTCTCCCAGAATTAATTCTTAACTGAGATACATGCATTACTAACTTAATACACATTAACAATGCCGTGTGTTACCCTTCCAGTGGCATTACATTTTTTAGAAATAACTTATAGAAGGGACGTGGATAAACCGTAATGAATTCATTTCTGATGGTAACATTTCAGACAAATCTATGGGACATAAATTGCTGTGGAAATAAGTTTGGATTAAAAAAACCTTTTTGGATGCCATTTAAATCACACAAAGTTGACGAAAAATTCAGGATCAGTATTCCATCAGACTTGGGCTCTAAAGGCAGTTTTGCTCTTTACAAGCTGTGAGACATTAGATACGTTACTTAACCTCTCTGTGCCTCAGATGTAAAATGGGGAAAATAATAGTACCTACCTCATAGACTCATGATATGATTAAGTGAATTATTACATTAAAGTCTTTACCAGCATAAGCGGTGTGTTATACCCTGTAAAGGTGCCACAGTGAAGTGGAGGAACAGGCTTACTTCACAGGACAGTGTGAGCAGGTCTATCATAGAAGGAAGTGAAAATGCTAAAGGAGTAAGGAAGAGGGTTAGGCTACCTTTTGCCTGTGTGAACAATCAAGTATTTATTCTTTGTCATGTTTGAGAAATTATTCCATTATCAACTTCTGTTATCAACATCAAGGCAATGACTCATGAAACTCGGCCTCTTTATTGACACTTGATGTGAAAATCATTCTTAAAAATCTGTAAAATCATTGTTTAAAGTCACCATCTTGTGTGTAGGAGCCACTGCTAAAATTATTCAGTGCTATAGGCTTTCTTATGCTTTGTAAACAGTCATTTGTTACGTTCATTGGAAATTAAAATATCAAGCTATCAGCAAGAGGAGTTCATGTACAAGCAATAATTTTGATGACTCTGAGCTACAGAAATCTTCTTTCAGATGTTAAGCAATTTTATGTTTGAGATGTAAATTTAGTTTAAAAGTGAAATATGATGCATAGAAAATTTCTACAGTCTTAATATTGATGTGCTATTTTATAGGACATAGTGACAGAATACCTGTGATTTGGTGGGTGTTCTTTTATTCTTCTCAATAAAGGCCTTGTCCTTGCTCCTTTTTGAGCACAAGCACTGGAAGAGGAGTGAAATTAACTCTTTGATATTCTGAGCAACTTTTGTTGGGTGTGGGAGGAGTACTTTTAGCAAAGTAAGTATCCAGTCTAGCATTTACTATGTGAAAATCTGTATCCCACAAGATGGGCGAGGTTGCATCACAGCAACAAACACCCCACACCCTCTGGCTACAAGTTCATCTCGGGTCAGCTGAGGCTCTGTTTGACTTGTTCTCACTCCAGAATGCAAGCTGATGGAATAAGTGCTGTCCACAGCACCGCCACTCACTGGCAAATGATAAGAGAATGGCGAAAGGTGTCCAACCACGCACTGGCTCTTAAGGCTTCCAACTCAAACTTCAATGGCCAAAGTAAATCCCATGGCCGCATCTACCCTTAAAGAATCAAGGAAGAGATGTTTTACCATGTCCTGGAAGGGAGAGAAGTGGAAAAAATTAGTAAACGGCCTCATGACTGCACTATAACTGACATTTTCTTTGTTCATTTCTTGTGCTTTCTTTGTTTATGAGCTTGTTTTCTCTGGTAGGACCAGAAGACATGTAACAAATCCAGGATCATTATTATGAAAGAAGAAAAAAACACCATATAAAGTGATTTTATAAAATTAAGAGCATTAAAGCCATGGTAATATCGGCTGGCACTCACATGTGGATTTTCTCTATGCTTTCTTCCTAGCCATCTATTGCTGCATCATGGACCACCTCGAAACTTAGTAATTAAAATAAGCACCGTTGACTTGCTCACAGTTCCGCAGTTTGGATTGGGCTTAGCTGGTGATTCTTCTCTTGGATCAGCTGAGCTCACTCCACAATTGCAGTTGTGTGGTGCAGGAATGGTTGGAAGGTCCACCGTGGGCTCACTCACCTCTCTGGTAGTTGATCTTGGCTGGTGCTTGGGTTTCTTTCTCCTCAAGGATCTTTCTTCCTCAAGGAGTCCAACCCAGGACACTTTATACAGTAATCTCAGAGCAACAAGAGGGAAAGAGTGAAAGCCAGAAGACTTCTTGAGGAGAAGCTAAGATGTCATAAACTTCACTTTCCCTGCGTTTGGTTCACCAAATCCAGTACAGGGCCCATCCTGTTCGAGGGTAGTGGAAATAGACTCTTGATGGGAGGAGCAGCAGCTTCACATGGCAGAAGAGTGGGATCCAGAGATGGGAAGAAGTGTTGTGTCTACCTTTGCAAACAGTCTACCACGCCTGCAGAGGATGGGATGATCCCTGGCTTTGGGGTCTGCCTGGAGAATGCATAACCAGCCCAGAAAATATAGCATGATATTCCAGAGATTTCTCAACAGGTTTGCTTCTGTTACAAATGGACTGCAGTTTGTAAAACAACTGAAAAATGCATTTTCCATTTGTGAGAAGTACAAACATTTTCCCTTGATTGTTTTGCTATGTCCTGCCCATCAGCAGAGGACTCCATCCCAGCAACTGCCTCTGCCTGCTTGAGGGGCACGAGAGCCACCTACACTTTGCAGTCTCTGTTTTCGTTTTGAAATAATATTGTATACCTTGAAAACTCAGTCAAAGTAGAATGGAAATAAAAGCCTCTACAACAGATAAGCAGTGGCCAATGTCACCCATTTCAGGGATTTTTACTGTGGACATTTATTTGCCAAGGTCTGTATAGGCAACGGCAATGTGAATAACCAAACTCATCAGTTTTTCTATGATGTCATGTGATAGAGAGATAGGAAGTCAAAGCTAACTTTGCAAAACTTTGCCAGCTGAGCTCATTTGATCTTCAGATCTTACGTGGCTCTGCCACAATTGGGTAAATTGAAGGATCAGAAGGGTGGAGCAAGGCTAGGTGGGAAGAAGGCTGCAGTGGCCGAAGGGACAGTTATGCATGAAGGCCCTCATGTAGGAACAGGAGAGCATGATGAAAGAGCAAGAAAAGGCCAGTGTGGCTGGAGGGCATGGCGTCACATGGGAGGGACAGGAGCTGAGGACAGGAAGGTGGATAGGGACTGTGTTGGTCCATTTTTGTTTTGCTATTAAGGGATACCTGAGAAAAGATAATTAGTCCAAGATAATTTATAAAGAAAAGAGGTTTCATTGGTTCATGTTTCTGCAGGCTGCACAAGCATGGCTCCAGCATCTGCTTCTGATGAGGGCCCCAGGAAAGTTACAATCAACGTGGAAGGGGAAGTGGAGCCTGCATGTTACATTGTCAGAGCACAGCGAGGGGTGTGGGGGAGATGCCATGCTCTTTTAAACAACCAGATCTCATGGGAACTCAGAGCAAGAACTCACTCATTACCACGGGAATGGAGCTCAGACGTTCATGAGGGATCTGCCCCTATGATCCAACACCTGCCACTCGGCCCAACCCCCAACATGGGGAGCCACATTTCCACATGGGATGTGAACAGAACAAACATCCCAACCATATCAGGGGCCATTCAGACGGGTTTGGATTTGGAAAAGATTTGAACTAGAAAGTGATACAATCAGAGATGCATTTAAAGATCGCTCTAAGTGTTGCATGAAAAATAGATAACTGGACCAGGGCAAGAGAGAAGCAGAACAGGTCTATTGTATGGAATCTAAGGGAGAGATGCTGGTGCCTAGAACTAGACAGGTGGCTGAATCTCCAGGACTTTATGACAAAATAAATGTGGGGTGAGGGGAAGAGAAGGAGTTAACAATGTTTCCCTACAGGAGAAACACTGAGATCTTATCTGACTCTAGTGGCTAATTAAGAAGGGCCAAGTCCAAGACATTTTCTAAGGAGAGTCCACATTTCTAATCTTCTAAGGCAGTGAGAGGTTTACAAATTGGGGTGTTTTCACCCGAGGGGTGCTTAATATATGGGGTGCAGAAAGAAAATATTAGAACTGCTATACATAGGATTTTACTAAAAGTATAAGAAAACAAGCTCTTTTAATGTTTGATGTTGAGATTGATAGTAATATGCTATAAATACACAGGGAAGTATGTGTGCACACATTTTTTACTGATGGAATGCCATGTTCATTTTCTATTGCGGCATAACAAAATTCTACAAACGTAACAGCTCAAAACTTACCCACTTACTGGCTCACAGTTTTGTAGGGCAGAATCCTGAGCATAAGTGAGCTGGGTTCTCTGATCGCGGTATCAATAGGTTGAAATCAAAGAGTTAGCCAGCTGTGTCCTCATCTACAGACTTAACTAGGGAGACAACTACTTCCAAGCTCCTCAAGATTGTTGGCAGAATGCATCTTTTTGTGGTTGTAGGACCTCAGTCCAGCATCCTGATGTCTGTTAGCTGGAGACCACTTTTAGCTCCTAGAGGCTGATCTCAGCTCCTTGTTAATCTCTACCATAGGCTCTCTCATAGTACCAATCTCTTCTTTTAGGAAGGGCCTAGTTTTTTTTTTGAGACAAAGTTTTGCTCTTGTTGTCCAGGCTGGAGTGCAATGGCGCAATCTTGGCTCACCATAACCTCCGCCTCCCAGGTTCAAGTGATTCTCCTGCCTCAGCCTACAGAGTAGCTGGGATTACAGGAATGCCCCACCACCATGGGTCACTAATTTTGTATTTTTAGTAGAGACAGGGTTTTACCATCTTGGCCAGGCTGGTCTTGAACTCCTGACCTCGTGATCCACCCGCCTCGGCCTCCCAAAGTGCTGAGATTACAGCCGTGAGCCACTGCGCCCAGCCCTGGCCCAGTTATTTTAAAAGGCCCATCTGAGTAGTCCGGGTCCATCCCAAGACATCTTTTTTATCAATTCAAAGTCAACTAACTTGATGGCCTTAAATGCATCTGCAAAATCCCCTCACCTTTGCTATACAAAATGATCTAATGATCATATTCACAGTCGCACTAAATCAAAGGAATAGGATTACCCAGGGCATGTACACCAGGGGCAGACATCTTGAGGGACATTTCCAGAGGTTGCCAAACGTGTGGCATTCACTGCTCTAGTGTAGCAACTTTGTGGCTATTTTTCAGAGCCTATCATTTATTGTCTTGTAGGAGTTGGGGAGAAAAGCAATTGCTAAAATCATGAGAGCACACAAAAAGCAATGAGTTTTTTAGAGTAAGATAAACCTATTGCTATTACACAAATCCAGGTTGTTACCACTAGCTGAGTATGAGGTGTGATGTATTAGTCTGTTTTCACACTGCTACCTGAGACGTGGTAATTTTTAAAGAAAAGAGGTTTAATTGACTCACAGTTCTGTATGGCTGGGGAGGCCTCAGGAAATTTACAATCATGGCAGAAGGCAAAGGGAAAGCAGGCACGTCTTACATGGCAGCAGGAGAGAGAGAGCGGGATGGGGAAGTGCCACACTTTTAAACCGTCATAGCTCATGAGAACTCACTCACTATTACAAGAACTGCATAGAGGAAATCCGCCTCCATGATCCAGTCACCTCCCACCAGGTCCCTACCTTGACATTTGGGGATTAAAATTCCAGATGAAATGTAGGTGGGGACACAGAGCCAAGCCATGTCATGTGGGCATATTTTCCGTCATAAAAATAGACTCCTGCATCCTACACCAACTGCCTGAAGCTTTTTAAAGAGCTTTGAAAATATTAAGTAAACTAATTTTTGATATTCTGATTCCAGGATTCCAGTGCACAGAAATATGGGAAAATGAGATGAGATCTATATCATAATAGAAAGCCAGAATCTTTTTGTAAAAATTATACATGAGTAACATGATTTTTAGCTTGATCTTCTTCCTGGGATCTAGTTTCCTCCTCAGTATAGATCATACATGATCCCCACTTTAGTAGATGTTTACCTGGGGTAGTATAACATCCTTGGGTTCACTGCATTCTTGTACTTTACCTCCCTGATTCCCTGAATGTTGCCTTACTGAGAGCCCTTCCATTTTGAAGGAGGCAGTTCAGAATATGACTGCGTTGAGCCACAGTGGGCACCCTTTTGAGTTGGAAATCTTAAACCAAACAAAACAACTTCCGTAGAATAAATCTTCAGCAGTAGTCCTATAACCAATTACAATAAGTGTCATTTTGGGTTTGTTCTGTTTCCTTGACTTAAAGGAGAAGTAGAGTGCTAAAATAGCAACTTTAGGTGAGGATTTTCTTCATGACAAACATGCTCTTAGATTCCTGTCTGAAATTTGGCTGTCCTTCCAGAAGTACCCCAATTTCTCTTCCCGGGGGGGAACTTCAGAAGGAATCCAAACCACTTACACCATACGGATATTAATCTCATATGGTTGTTCAGGACAAAGCCTATGCAGTTATTGCTCTGTGAATTCCCTCAGCAACAAACTTGCAGCAGTAGCCTCACAGGAAATGTTGTTGATTTGTTGATCAATATTTTAAAATTCAAAGGCAAATTACCCAAGGAGAACCACCAACGATAAGAAGGCTTATGTAGTCTGTGTTGAAAGGGAGGGTAAATAACCTTTATTTTAGCAGCTATTCTAGATCATCTGGTACAAATGAGTTGCAGTACACACGAGGACTTGTATATTTGGGTAATAGTGCACCTAACGTTGATTTTTTTTTTCTTTTTTTGTAGTCAGGTGCAAATAGGTCCCGGAGGAGCCACACTCCGAAACAGGGAGGGGGCTTCCCGAAATATGGTCTCTGGTGCTTTTCCAGAGAATATTCTAAATGACCCTGAGCCCTAAGTGAGAGTTATCAAGTTGTTATCGTCCAGAACTAATCTGAAAGATGCCTCTTCATCTGATTTCATCCAGGGCCTGAGGGTTATGACTACTTGGATATATTTAAGATAAAAGGGATTCTATAGACTCAGAACTGATGTGTGAAGGCACTACTAATGTGTCCATTTTCTCAAAAGGTTCCAAAGATGCTCTGAAATGGGCTTTGGGAATTTATGCCTGGAGTGCGTTAGCACATGGGACATAAATTTAGTTCAGCAGCATTTGTTCCCACACACAACCAGGGACACTAAATAGAGTCGTGTCAACCCCTGCGGGGCTACAAACTAATGTTCTTTATCAATTCCTTTATGCAATATGCTGTTTTTTTATTTAAGATCATGCTGCCATTTTATTCAGGGAAAGTGAAGAAGATCTTCCCTTTTACTTTCTTCCGTATTTGTGGTTTGCTCTTAAGAGAAAAATGTGACTTCCATCTTCAGTTCATCCACATCCATAGCCTCAGTCTAACACATCAATGCAATGGTAGGTAGCATTTGGCAACGGTCTCATTCAGTTAACAAATATTCTGTCTTGTCACAATTTAGAATGCCTGATGTTTGGCGGAGCTATAAACCTTATTTACATATTTGCCTTTGCCAACTGTAAATTTCCCTTTTATTGTTCTTGGCCTTATGGGGCTGTAAACATTGGCCATTTACTCCTTGAAAGTTCACCCTGAGTAAGAAATATTGAAGTCACAAATGTGGCATTCTTCCTTCTATCCTCTGAAAAAAAATTCAGCCTCTCCAACGGATCCATTTTCAATGTACACATCTGTTTGATTATTTTATTTTTTTAAACCATTTTTTTTTTTTTGCAAGAGACTTTGTTTCCTTTATAGCCATTTATCATCAAGGGGAAAGGTGTGAAACACTTTTTTTCACACAGCATACCTTGCAAATCCAAACCATATGTTATCTGTTTTCCTATGTCTTTTGTATGGCTAGTACCATATGCCTCCAGTGATTGATCTTACCGTTGTGAGGTAGCTAAGGATACACATATTTTAAGTCTCTCTTGTAGGAAATAAGATATTCCTCTATTGCTCTTTCAGATGAATGTGCTAAAAGCCTCTGCTCCTCTCTAATGGATGATCCATAATTTACATCAAAATTTCAATCACTTTAAATTAATATAACCATTTCCTTAATGAATCAAGCTACTAGAATCTGCTCTGATTTTCACAAAACAATTCAGTCGTGGCTGTTTACAATTTTTTGGTTAGCATGAAAGCTGAGTTTTCACAGCATTTTTCATTTTAGTTTTTGAAATTAATTAATAAGTTACTTGTGTTATTTTGAAATGAGCATCCTCCATATACCCTGTTATGAAAAGCGTATTCTATATTCATCCTCACCCTTTTTTCACCTGCTAGGGGATTTCATAAGAAGCAGGAAAGAGAAAAATATATGTATTCTACTAACAGACTTACATAAATATTGTGAGAGCTATCTCTGAAAACATGAGGTTGTTTATTTCTTATTTGTCCCCATGAGATTTACAGGAGTAAGTCACATTAATTCTAATGGGATTTAGCCATCAAAATTTTCTCAGCATCAGCAGCAGAAGGGAGGCATGTGGGTACAGTAAACGAGAAAGTTGAAAAATGAATTTTTGTGACTTAAATTTTGTATTGTAATTGTTACACAATTAATATTGCACCTTAATACTAGTTCACCTCATTATAGGTATAAATATCTGGTATGTATTTACTCTGCAGTGAAAATAAACACTGATGTGCTAATCACAGCTAAACATGGGATTGAAAACCTAATCAATCTTCACAACGGACATCAGTAGTCAGTTTCCATCGAATGATCAAGTTGATGAAAAGAGGATATCCCAATACATGCTAATTTGACATGGAAAAACGTGTTTGCTACAGTTCAGCTGAGACGGCTGCAGGTGAACAAGGGCCTTACCTAAGTGGGGAGTGTGGGTTCCACCATACTGATCCCTGCCTGTCAGAGGGTCTCTTCCATAAGACAGTGGTTGTCAAACTGGGTTCAGGGAGCCACCAAGCTACCTTGGAAACTTCTACGGGCTGAGAGGGTGGAGTGGAGAGGAACAGATAGGACAGAGACCTACCACTTCTGCTTCCAACCTGGGGTGATGCTTCTCCTTTTACATGTTTACATATTAGCTTTCTTTGTAGGATTTCCTGGGAAGTAAGGGCGCGAGAGCCTTAAAAAAATTGTTGCAGAGCACGGTAATAGTATAGGCTTCTGGAGGGAGTCACATAGACAAAATCAAGAGAGGAGGCCACAGTCAGGAACTGAACAGACATGGCCATTCTTGTGGCAATTGGGGAGAAGTTACATCATGGGCTGTCTCTTCCCTGCTAACATATAAATACACGTATGCTATATATAAATATGCATAAACATACATGTGTATATATGTATATGTATGTGGAGGGAAAGAGAGAAACCTCAGTTTTTCCTCTTTTTTGTTTTGAGACAGTTTCACTATGTCATCCAGGCTGGAGTGCAATGGTGCAGTCTCAGCTCACTACAACCTCTGCATCCTGGATTTAAGCGATTCTCCTGTCTCAGCCTCCTGAGTAGCTGGGACTACAGGTGCACACCACCACACCCGGCTAATTTTGTATTTTTAGTAGAGACGGGGTTTACCATGTTGGCCAGGCTGGTCTTGATCCGTTGACCTCGTGATCTGCCTGCCTCGGCCTCCCAAAGTGTTGAGATTACATGTGTGAGCCACTGTGCCTGGCCAGTTTTTGCTCTTCAGGCCTTCAGCTGCTTGGATAAAGCCCACCCACATTAGAGAGGGTAATAATCTGCTTTATTTAAAATCAAATGATTGCACATGCTAATCATATCCACAAAATACCTTCATAACAACCTCTAGACTAGTGTTTGGACAAGTAACCGGCTGATTCTAGTTGATCTTTGACACACAAAACAAACCATCACTATGTCATGACAGGTTCCTCTCTTCCTCTCACATGCACAGTCAATCCATCAGCAGTTACTCTTGACACTACCTTCTCGATGTACCCACACTCCACCCACTTCTCCCCATCTCTGCTGCAGCCCCTCAGTCCAAGCGCCCATCGTGTCTTACTGGATTATTGGAATGGCATCTTAACAGTTCTTTTCTCTGCTTTTCCCTCTTTGGTTTAACCTTAATGCAGCAACCAAAGTAATCCTGTTAGCTAAATGGATCATGTCACTGCTCTTCTGTTTAGAGCCCCTGATGACTTCCCATCACCCTTAGATTAAAAGCCAAACTACTTACAATGCTATCATGCCCTGCATCCTTTACACTTCCCCATTACCTCTCTGACCTCAGCCCCTACCCACTCTGGTTTACACCACTCCAGTCATTTCGCTTCGCTTGATGTTCCTGAGAAACTTCCACTTACACACATTGCATGTTTGGTTTCCTCTTTCTAAAAAGGCTTTCCCACTAGATACCCACGTGGCTTGCTCTCTGCCACCTTCAGGTCTCCACATGATGGCCACCTTCCCATGAAGACCTTCTCTGACTACACTGTACAGAATTGCGAAGCCCCCTCTTCCCCAGCAACTCCTATCCTTTTTCCCTCTGCAAAATTAGTTATAATGATTCTATAGTTTCTATAACAACAACAAAAAAAACTTCAGGATCTTATCAAAATAGAAATGTATTTCTCATTGATGTGAGCGTTCCTGATTCGCAAGCAACTTTCCTCCATGTGGTGACTAAGAAACAAAAACACGTCTTTTGGCTCCTCCAGCACCTCCGGGCTGTGGAGTCCAGTGCATTCAGCACATGCGTGGGGAATGAGTAGGTGGAAATTTATACCCACTCCTTAAGCCAGAAAATGACACACATCACTTCTGTACACATGACAGTGGCAAAACTTGCCACATGTTCCTATCCAGACGTGAAGGAGACCTGGAAATATAGTCCCTGGATGAGCCTGTGTTTCTGCAGTAACATCTTCACACTGTGGGAGGAAAAGCAAAAACTTTGGTGGAACACTGATGAGACTCCATCCTCATGACCTAATGACCTCCCAAAGGCCCCGCCTCCTCATACAATCACAGTAGGGGTTAGAATCTCAACATACAAATGTTAGAGGAACTCCGACATTGTCTATCGCAAGCACTTACCTATTCTGACACATGCTACATTTGTACTTATTTATTGTTTTGTTGTTGTCTGTCACTCCCACTAAAATCTATGACCCATGAGACATACATTTTTGTTCGTTTCAGTCACTGGTGCATTCTCAGAGCCTAGAACAGAAATAATTTCGGAGTGAACAAATGAGTAAATGGGTGGACGGAGGAGTTGCTAGATGGATGCATAGGAATGACAGGGTGTGTCCCGCCCAGCTGCGGTTCCTCAGTAGAAGGGATTTGGATTGGACTGCATGCAGGCATTTTCTTGGCCAAGAGGAAGGGGGAAAGGAAGAGGAGAGACTGTCTACAGGACACGCTTGCCCTTGGTGACTTTATCCTATTCCCTTAGCTAGTAATTGAGCTTTATTATTATGTAACTTTAAAAAATTGGTTTATTCAAAATCAAGACATGGTTATCATTCTACTTAAACTGGTTGTTGGTAAGAGAACCTACTTATCCCACACAGACTAGCATAGTGCCTAACTGAGAGACACACAGAAAATGTTGGCCAAATAAGTAATTACATCATGAATAAGTGGGCATCAGGTTAGGTTCCCTCCAGCATAAGTACTGGGACTCATTCGTTCAGTCTTCAGCAAATACGTACAGGTAAGGCTGTGAAAGTTGTGAAGTTGTGGTTACGTAGAGAAATACTTAAAGCCCCCACTGTGTTTGGGAATCACCCAGTATTTCTTTTAAGAAGTATAAAAATTATTATTGTCAACTTTCCCACGTTCCTGCTCTCACCAACATAGAATATTCCATCTGCAGAACAAATCCAAGTCAGAGGTTGAAATCCTGAAGTCCAAAGATCATTCATCTGTCTGAACCTTTTCACTGCTTTAGAACCTTAAAAATTCATTATGAGAACAGAGAGATTTGCTCTTTTTTGCTACTGTACTCCATTTTCTCTATAGTAAAAATGCAAACTTTCTTGGAAAACATCATACATCAATTGTAATGATCATCATAGTTTGAGATGGTGGGTTCTTTTAAATGTTACTTTCCTGAATAATCACTATGTATTAAAAACTGCAAATATATATATTCCAGAGTTCCTTTAAATCAGCAGAGATGCACCTGCATATTTTGGTCTCATATATGAAAAAGGGCAATTAGCTTCTAAATTAACACATCCGTGTATTAATAACTGACATTTAGTAGTAGCCCAAAGGTCATATTGAAAGACTATTCATGCATGAAACTGCAGAACTTATTCTAATCATGCTGTACCTAATTGATTCACAGATGATCTAACTGGACAAATTGTTAAATAAAAGTGTGGCCTATAATTCATTTTGTTTTGCATTTTTTTGATTGTTTGAGAACACTTCCAGTAGATTCCTGTCATCGCTTGTCCTTGTTGTAGTCCATGAATCTGACATAGCAGAAAGTTCTTCTGGACTCTAGTTAGATATCAAGAGCAAAAAGCTATGGGAAATGATAGACTGATAAATGAAATGGCACAGCAGAAAGGTAAATAAGCATAATAACCCAAATGAAATAGCAAGCATATCATGGCATATTGAATTAAGAGCTATTGTATTTATTTGTTGATTATTTCTTTCATATGAATACATCAAGCCCACTGAGCCCTAGTTAGTTATACAAATGGGCATCTCATGGTGACCATCCAAATGCAGCCAAGGCAGCTCCACCCCCTGCAGCACTATGTCACCATCATCCCATAACAGGGCCCTGTTAATATCCCCACCACCAGCCAGGCATGGTGACTCACACCTGTAATCCCAGCACTTTGGGAGGCCAAGGCAGGCAGATCACCTGAGGTCAGGAGTTCGAGACCAGCCTGACCAACACGGTGAAACCCCATCTCTACTAAAAATATAAAAATTAGCCAGGCATGGTGGCAGGCACCTGTAATCCCAGTTACTTGTGAGGCTGAAGCAGGAGAATCACTTGAACCCGGGAGGCGGAGGTTGCAGTGAGCCAAGATCACACTATTGCACTCCAGCCTGGGAGACAAGAGTGAGACTTCATCTCAAAAAAAAAAAAAAAAAAAAAATTCCCACCACTCTCAGAGTGGTGCCCTTCCCTTAGCTACTGTGATACTACACACTGCCGATTTTGTTCCTACCTCTCAGCCAAGGAGATCCATCCCAACAGAGGAACTCCTGCCAGGAAGGCTGAGGGCTGCACAGCCTCTGTGTGTATCAGCTTATAGGCAGGATAAGGACTCTGCCATGTGCAGTTTACAATGCTATGTCTCTTTGCCATTTATTTTGTGATGCAGTGAATACATGTGTCTCCATAATAATTGGCAAAAGGTACCCGAGTGTATCAGCCACGTCCTGGTGGTACAAAGAGAGCACTCGCCAAAAGGAGAAGCTGAAGACAGTTGAATGAACAGGTAGGCAGGGTTAAGAGACACCAAGAAGATGAAGGGGCTTTAGTGAGTTCTGTGGACCAAGAGCAGCATCACCTGGGAAACTGATGGAAATGCCAATTCTCAGTCTCTACTCCAGACCTACCAAGCTTGAGACTCTGGGGATAGAATGCAGTAGTATGTGCATCAGCAAGCTCTCCGGGTGGTTCTGATTGCAAGTTAGAGAACCACTGTAATAATGGATCATGGCGCACCCTAGCAATAGAAGCAACTGGAAGCTGCAAGGGTAAAAATAAATTGGTCAAAGAAATTTAGCTTCTTCCAGGTTTGACTCACAATTGTCTGTCACTGCTTTCATGCTGTAGGGATTGTTATGGTGCTTTCCTACAGGCATCTATTTACTTGCAAGCCATCCTTCTCCTCATACCTCCTCTGCCACTTCTCTGAAGCTGTCTCAAATGATGTAAACTTTCCAACACAACACCCTTTATAATACTTAGTCATGATTTCCAGCAGGCCCAGCGTTTTCATTTGCTGCACCAAGTATTTTTGTTTGCCCTTCCAGACGAGTTCCCTGTCAATCTCCACCCTAAGTCACCCACACTCTGTGGCCATCTCATTCTTGATTGGGTTTGGCTGATGGGAAGCACAGGAGGTGATGCTAGCATAGCAGCAGCAGGAGATCTGGCTTCCCCTCTACCAGGCCACCAGGTTGACAGTCCTCTACCAAAAGCCTGAGCTTTGGTTGGGCAACCCCTTCCTCCAATTCTATGTCTTGGTAAATTTCTTTGACTAGTTTTTGACCACACATGTCAAGATTTCCATAGTAACCATAATACAGAGCCCCATGTAGTACCAAGCTACTTTTGAAAGGGTGAAATATTTCTTCAAAAAAGTCTAGTGCATGACAACGTACACTTGAAAAACTGGTTATCACACAAGTGACTATTTTCATTATTAAGAGACTATGTTATCAAAATATTGAAACAGGGCTTCCTTTAGCTCCTATTTCTTCAATACATGTGAAAGATTATATTTTTCTATACTGGTACCAATAACCGCATAAAAATGGTCTGCACATGGAAAGAGTGTTACTTTTTTATTATTATTATACTTTAACTTCTGGGATGCATGTGCAGAATGTGCAGGTTTGTCACATAGGTATACACGTGCCATGGTGGTTTGCTGCACCCATCAAACCATCACCTTCATTAGGTATTTCTTCTAACGCTATCCCTCCCCTAGCTAGGACCTCCTTGAAGAGGTCCTTCACATTCCTTGTAAGTTGTATTCCTAGGTATTCTATTCTCTTTGTAGCAACTGTGAATGGTGGTTCACTCACAATTTGGCTCTCTGTTTGTCTATTATTGGTATATAGCAATGATTGTGATTTTTGCACTTTGATTTTGTATCCTGAGACTTTGCTGAAGTTGCTTATCAGCTTAAGGAGATTTTGAAAAATGGCAAGGGTTTTCTAAAATGGCAGGGTTTTCTAAATATACAATCCTGTCATCTGCAAACAGAGACAATTTGACTTCCTCTTTTCCTATTTGAATACCCTTTATTTCTTTCTCTTGCCTGATTGCCCTGGCCAGAGTGTTACTTTTTTTTAACTTATCGATGCTAGACCAGTTGGTTGATGGCTCTGTGTAGACAATTCTAACTGGACTAAGGACTTGGCTGCATCAAAATGGAGCAGAGCTGCACAGAGAAGATCTACACCAGTGTGGAGTCAGGTTCCAGAACCCTGAGTCAAGGGTCAATAATTACAGCATTAGTAAGATAAAGAACTCTCTCAGCAGAGCACTTCACAAGAGAATGTACATGAAACAAGGCCTTCAGTGAGTTTACATTTGTGTAAGTGAATTGCAGAAATGTCAAGGGTGGGCCAAGTGTAGTGGTTCATGCCTGTAATCCCAGCACTTTAGGAGGCCAAGGTGGGCAGATCACTTGAGGTCATGAGTTCGAGACCAGACTGGCCAACATGGTGAAACTTCGTCTCTACTAAAAATACAAAAATTAGCCAGGTGTGGTGCGTGGTGGTGCATACCCACCTACTCGGGAGCCTGAGACGGGAGAATCACTTGAACCCAGGAGGCGGAGGTTGCAGTGAGCCATGATCATGCCACTGCATTCTAGCCTGGGAAACAGAAAGAGACTCCATCTCAAAAAAAAAAAAAGGTCAAGGATGAGCAAGGAATTCTGCATGTGAACAAAGACAAAGAAAGACAAAGAGGCCTCATTTTCTTGGTCCATAGTGTCTTTATAAAAGACATTTCCTACATGTTCAAGCAACCAGCCAATGTTCTTTTCCAGGAAGACAGAGCCCATAATAGTCTCTGATTATGAACAGAAGGGTGAATATTCTCAAGATGCACCAAGTCATGAGAAGGGAGGAAGACAGGGAGGGAAACTGTGATTGTTTACAGTTCAGGGCAACAGGAGAAACTCAAGGGGCCCATGTCACCAAATCTCTAAACAGAACTGCCTCCAAAAAGGTGGAATCTCTTATCTAAAAAAAAGAAAAAAAAATACTATAAGGACATTTCACATGAATCTCCTGAAGATGAAAGATAATCAAATTCATACCCTATGCTTTTGCAATCTCCTCTTTCTCTGCTTTCTCGCCCACTTGTAGTTCCAAACTGTCCTATTCATGCCTTCCACCTGCCTCACCAAATTCAGGGAACCAAGGCACAGAGTGGCTTCTCTGTGGCGCCTCTCTCCAATTTGTAATATTTGGGCTGATCTATTCCAGTTGGCTTCTTGTTTTTTTGTTGTTTTGTCTTGTTTTTGTTTTTTGTTTTTTTTTTCTTTTTTATTCTTATTACCCAGATTCTCACCCACAAAGGTGAGTTCAGGAACTGACTCTACCAAAAAGACTCCTTCTAGTTCAGTCTTTGTCTACCTCCTGTCTGGTTTTAAAAGCCCTGGAATGTAGCTAAAGCAAGAGAAATTTCTACTTAGAGGGCCACTTAGAGGAAAGC
This sequence comes from Colobus angolensis palliatus, assembly GCF_000951035.1. Lineage (NCBI taxonomy): Eukaryota > Metazoa > Chordata > Mammalia > Primates > Cercopithecidae > Colobus > Colobus angolensis. The sequence goes on along the minus strand of NW_012118487.1, from coordinate 5,997,241 downwards.
TTGAACAGATAAATAAAAATGTTCCTTTGTAGAAAGGCTGGGAGAGGAGAAGAGGGTGGTAAGACTCAAAGGGTTTAATGAAGGTTGTCACAGACCATGTACATAATGAAATAAACAGGCATTCAAGTAATTAATATTCTAAGCACCTTTCTAAATGAGGTGCTTAGAATTTCTACAATTTTGTAGAATAAAGTGTTTTCCAAAAATTGGTGAATGCTGTAGATTGCAAAAGATTTGCTTAAAATGGAAGATTTCTGGATGATCACATTTTTCTAGGGTGAAAAGTGAAATCTGTTCCTTGAATCAAGAATCTCCAGTAGGGAGAGGATGTTAGAAGCTCTTGGAAGACCTCTTCGGGAGATTACAGTTTTAGACCTGATTCTTCCACTTGGATCCTGTCTCTCCTCCTCGCCAGCTCTCAGCCTGATTCCCATGACGCTGGTGGTTAGAGGGGAAGAACAGCAGCATGGTGCCTTTCTGTGGCCACCGCTGAGAGCCTGAGCAGGGGTCCTGGGAACTCGGGAGGAGGAGTCTGGGGCTGGGACTCCATGAGAGCTCCAGTTCCCACCGTCACAGGCGTTTGCCGTGGAGGGACATTTGGTCGCTGGTCATCTTACCCCTTTAATAGGACAACAGTCAAATTTCTCATGTATTCTCAAAATTATGACAGAACTTGGGTTACCCTTTACTATCGTTGAAGGTGAAATGCTTACAAATATGAGAGGGGGAGTGATGGAACCTCTCAAAAAAATCACATTGCAATAAATCATCAGCTAGGTGGAACTCGTCCAAGTGATATGAAGGAACTGTAGGATGAAGTACCTGTGCTACTAACAAAAATATGTAATTTATCATTTAAAACAGCCGTTGAACTGGAAGACTGCCAAGGTGATACCCATCTTTTTAATAGGACCAAAGGTGATCTCAGAAATTATACATCTGTGAGTTTCACATTGATGCTAAGAAAAATGTCTTTACAATGAAAGTGATCTCCTATCTAGCCTTGCACATTGTTTTTGTGTTTTTTTGTTTTTGTTTTTGTTTTGTGTTTTTAAATTGCTTGGACCACCTAAATTTTCACTGGGTCTAGAAAGTTGGCCTGGGTGCTGCCCACATGCTCTTTCACAGGATCAGCTTCCATGCACACACCCAACAGGAGGTCCAGATCCTCACAGGTGCAGGCAAACTATGGACACACACATTTGTGCATTCAACTCTCCGATGCGTGCAAAGCCCTGAACACAGTGTACCCCAGTGCAACACAAAGATAAAGTTTGGGGTGCTAGATATTGCTGTTGTTTTGTGGTGGTGGTGGTGTAAATGGATTATACACACAAACATTAAAAGATACATGAGCAATTATGGGAGCCTGCTCACATTAACCTTCCTTTTCTTTTCCTTAGTTCTTAGTTTTGCAATTATTAGGACTTCCTTCTTTTACCCTGTATGAAGGACACAGAAATTTTATCTCAAGAACAAAAGACAAGATTACTGGGTCACAGGATCTAGGAATCTAGAGAGATTGCAGCCCCACAGAGTGTGGTGATCTCAAGGGACAAAAGTTAAAACAAGAGGAAGGTGTTTTGACAGAGTTTTGTGGAAAGAGGGAAATGGAAGCAGCCAAAATGATTTCTAGGATCATGGGGCAAGGAGCATTCTTCTGCAGCTTGCTCTCTGTTTTACTCAGCCCAAACCTAAGAAGGAGAGAGAATTCATATTTCTTGAGCATCAACTCTTGTCCCATTCATTCTCCTAAAGACTCAAGGCAGAAGGGCATTATCTATATTTTAAAGACACTATTAAATTGAGGCTCCCAAATGAAGTGGACAGTGCAGGGCCACAATGACGACAGTTGGGGTTAGGACCCAGGTGTGTCTGACTCTGGGACCCATGCCTTTTCTATTACTTCACCCTGCCTCCCCTAAGTACAATATAAGCAGAATCACAGTTTTTATAGTGCTTTATGAATTTTCTGAGAGCTACAGCATCAGTGACAAAACAACGATCTAAAGATAATTTATTTATACATTGAGAAGTCTTAGGATACATTTTCAGTAGAATCGTTTAAGGAAACCGAGTCACACAGGCACATCGGAAATTCTATTGTGGATTAAATGAACAGGGGAAATAACTCATTATTTTAAAATGACGCATTTTCATCAGGAAAGTTCATGAGTAAAGCAGCCCAAGATTGTCTAAGCAGAGTGTAGATGCCGCCTGTAACGATGACTCAGAGGATATACGGAATATTAACTAACAATATTTGCTGATCACACATTTTTAGGATAAGTTCGGAAAAGAAAATATGAAAAAAGTTTCCAAAGAACATGACGACAACCTAACACCAGCAACAACTTCACAGATAAATTAGTTTTACGTAGACGGATGCAAAGCAACATATACGTTAGATGTATGTGTGTGAACATACACTTTGATTTTGTTTGATGGAACATTGAACAGTACTCTATCCATGATGAATTCCAAATTATCTAGAAAGCTCCCAAGACAAAGATAGAGGCATCAGTTTTGGGAATTGGGCAAAATTATCTGTTTCATGGCAGCAGCTCTAAGAGGGAAAAATGTGTATCTGCAATATGTAGAGTAATATGAGACCATATTAATTAAGAAGTGTAGCAAAAGGGTGCAATGTGTGTGATATTCTCATGCACGGTTTTCTGAATCTGTTGTATGCTCACACTTTGATCCTATGTTTACTTTTGTCACTCATTTCACAAACGAAACAGCCGCAAGATAAAATAACAACAAAACAGTCCAGAAATGTGTCATGAAATTTGCAAGAGCTGTGAAGGGGGAGTCACTCCTCCAAGAAGAGAAATAGGAGTGATGAATATAGAAACGGGGGCAAGGAAATCGACATGCCGTGGGACGTGCTGTGGGAAATAAGGAATAGTGTTAAGAAAACAAGCTGATACCCTATTTTCTTTTCTTGGTAGCAAAGAAACACGAAGACACTCAGGGAAACAGAAAGGCAGCAAATCTGAAGAGAGAGAGGGAAATAGATTCTGAACACAGTGTCTGTAATTCCATCGAGGTGCTTGTTTGGTTTCAGCTTGAGTCAAACCTTTGGGGAAGGTTTGAGAACAGGATTCCACATTGCTGTGAGTTCTGGCAGTTTATTGTCAAGGATAAAATTACAGGGATGCTCAACTCGACTGCTTCAGGGCACACGCTGCTGATCGCCATCTGGGGAGGGGGAGAAATTTCCCCCTGTAGTCCCGTGTCGCACAATTAGATGTAGGATGGGGGACTTGCGTCTTCTGGAGCATGCAGCATTGGCCATACTGGAGACAGGGTGGGAGACTCCCTGCTCCATTGGTCTGTTCTGGTGTTGGCAATTATGATGTCCGCACGCTGCTCACTTAGGTTTTACAAGTTTCTAATTCACGAGAGTACTGCTAAACACTAGAATATGGAGATACGGCTCTAATCCCTCTACTGCTGCAAAGTTCACGCACATTGTAAAGAAAAGTGGGGTTTCCTAAAAAGGGTTTCCCCTTTGCCTCCTCTGAGCCAATAAACTGACTCATATACAGCATGCTAGATGTCCTCAGCTGCCATTTTCTTTAGTAATGCTCAAATACCAAAAAAAAAGCGGGATTTAGCGATCTTGCAAAACAACAACAGCAACAAAACAAAATTGGCTTTTGTGCAATTTAAAGTTGCTATGAAAACTCTCATGGCAGTTTCTTAAGTGAGCAAGAAACTGGGTTTGCATTTTGCATTTGGGGAGCTCTCTTTCCAATTTACAAAAGAATTCTGATTTACCAGGGACAGACGTAAAGAAGCTTAATATTATTTCTCAGTTCTGTTTCTCTCTGACTAGGGAGCATTGGATTATTAAGGTATATCCTATACTAGCCACCCAAGAGAATTAATTCTAAACCCGTGTCCTTTTAATGATTAATAACGGCAGTAGGTGGTGCCCATCCCAAATAACCGCTGGGTGTGTTCCCACCAAAGCTGCCTGAGCCAAGACCACCCATCAGATATCAATCTAGACCCTGCAACATTCCAGGCCTTGGAGTTTTGTGCATGAACATGGACAGGCTGAGAGGCCATAATCAAGGGCAATGTGGTGATTATAAACAACTGGGAAACTCTACTGACATTTCTTAAAATACGTCCTCCTTCATTTGTCAGCCTTTCCTGCATAGCTGGTGCAGGTACACTTCAAAAAATATTGTTATTATTATTATCATTATCATTTTGGGCAGTATTCTCACGGTTACTGTGGGCAAGGCAAGACTTCTATGTTTAAATATCATTTTTACCTGCCCCCACCTCCATTTCTAGCAGAGAAGGAATTTTCCCATCTTTGAAAATGCATCAGGCTGAGTATCTGAATAAATGGTTAGCTGCTGCATGAAAATAGTTTTCATTGGCTCCCTATTGCCAGAACAGAGCCTCTTTTCCGTCAATTATTGAAGCTGGTGATTACAGTGAGTAATGCGAGGCCTACAGCCATTCTCTCTCACCCGTCCATCAATACTGGTGTGAGGCATATAAATAGATCAGGTGGGAAAAGGCAATAAGTCATATTTGATGAAGGCTTCTTTCTTTTTTCTCTGAGTTGTCTTCTAAATGACTATTTCTGTATCGGCCTAGACTGGCAGTATTACATGCCATTAGGCCTTATGTGCTGACAAATTTGTATCAGTATTTGTAGTTCTTGGTTTCCTGGCTAAAAGAAGCCAGAAAAAAAATCCTTAGGGAACTGCTAATGAAGAGTATGGGACAGTTGGGTGTCATTATGGGAACCCAAATGGAAGGGATGTATTCATATGTTTTGACTTATAAAAGGAAGGGAAAGACCTGAGAGAATCCGTGATTTGTTTGTTTTAAACTAGCACAAGTTTAGTTGATCGTGAAAAATGTATTTCAGCACCACTTAGTAAATTTCATTCGCTTTCCATCACCTGGGGAAAAATAATGTTTGACAGTGCAGAAACTGGGTGATATTTTATAACAGTATCATTGTCTACAGTCTCTGTGAAGCAGAGCTGTCGTGATACGGAGATAATGTGTCAACCCAGTCAACTCGGATCAGGAGTGGATTGTGGGTCCTTAAAAAGTTGTGCCTGGAAGGAAATGGTAGCTGAAATTGATGGAGTTCTGGTAGGAGTGATTATCACTGCGTGAGGAATTTTGACAGCAGAGACAAACTTTGTTTTGGGGAAGTCACTCATTAGACAAGTCAGGTATAGTTTTTCAGAGCATGTGGGCTTCTGATTATAAGAATCTAAGAAGGTTTGATAGTAGGAAAGGAATCCCTGTCACTCAAAGATTATGCATAATAGCCTCAAACTGGCATATCATTGTGGCTGTTCTTAAATTCCCAGGATACTGCATTTTCCGAAACAGATTTACTAACAGTTACGCCCAAGACCTACATGAGTCAACAAACTTTTTTTGTAATCCTACCCACTAGAATTTCTTAGACTTCTCTTTCAGATTGGGGTGTTCAGAATGCAAATTAAAGGACAGAACATAAACAAAGCATGTAGAAAGCCAGTATACAGACACATACCATGTGCGTTGTCGATTACTACACTTCTCTACTACACGGGGGTCATGTAGGGCTTGTTAGACCTTCTCCACTTGCCTAGAAGCTTGTACCTAGGAACACTCTTCACCCTCAACCTTATCATGTGGAGACGGGATGTTCATCATCCGTTTCTCTTTCTTCCTATCTTAGTTGTCATGGCTACAATCACTTTGTTTCCTTTTCACCTGTAATACTGCAGATCCCCATCAGGAGTACTTGTAATAGATAATTCTGGCTTAACATGCACAGGAAAACATACAGTGACTCAAGGAAGCTTGCAAACCCCAGATGTCATTTCATACAATTAATTGAATAACAGGAATCTAGAACTTTCTGCAAGAGCTACAGCACTAGAATGAGGTGTGAGAGACATTTTAGAAAAAAATACCAGCACATTTAATGCTGTTCAAGAGCAAATGCCACATTCCTATTTTTAAATCAAAATGTTGCATAGTATTTGGAAAGTGAAAGAACAGTTGTTTTCTTATCTTCCCTTTGATTCCTGCTTGAATTAAAACGTATGCTTTACAAGCATTCAAAAAGGTAATGGATTGTTTCACAAATTAATTCCTAAGTGTTCAGCTATTTCAGCTCTTCGTTGCCATTTGCAGCTTCTTACTTGTTAGAGGATTTCTCCTGCCTTCTAACAAGCATGATGGGTGTCTTCCTGTCCAGAATGCCAGAAAGGTTACTGAAATTTTAGGAATAAAAAGCATCAAAGTGAAAGAAAAGTTTAACCTATGATTGATGAGTACAGCATAAACTTTTCAACTTCTATCCATGGTACTAATTTAACGCTTACAAAAGGTGCATGGATATCAAAATGGAAATGGAAATTAATATAAATTAAGTTTTCCAAAACCAGCCTAAATAGGCATGTCATTTTAAACTATAATCCCATGTAATAAAAAGCAGCAGTGTATAATTCCAACTTGAGGGCCGGCACAGGGGCTCACACCTGTAATCCCAACACTTTGGGAGTCAAAGGCAGATGGATCACCTGAGGTCAGGAGTTCGAGACTAGCCTAGCTAAGATGGTGAAACCCTGTCTCTACTAAAAATACAAAAATTAGCTGGACATGGTGGCACGCACCTGTAATCTCAGCTACATGGGAAGCTGAGGCAGGAGAATCACTTGAACCCAGGAGGCTGAGGTTGCAGTGAGCTGAGATCATGCCACTGCACTCCACAGCCTGGGTGACAAGAGTGAGACCCAGTCTAAAAAAAAAAAAAAAAAAAAAAATCCAACCTGATATCAACATTTTTGTAACCCATACTAGATATAGAGAACTCTATCAGTAGGTGTGAGTAGACAGAAAAAACAAGATGGCATTACGACTAACACCAAGGAAAACTGAACTTCTAGAATTTTAAAACTAATGGGATTGCGCTGGTGTCGTGTCTAATGTGATATTTGGGCCTGTTCTTCAATAGCATATTACAGAATAATTCCAATATCTATTTCAAATAAAACATCCATTCAAATAAGACTGATGTGACTGTATTAATTGCACCTCAATGGACAAAAATGGACTCGTACAAATGAACCCAGGACACATTCAGGTTTTCACAGCAAATATTTTTGTGATTACTATACTATAAAGATACTAGTTTTTTATTTCCCTTTTACATGTGAATATCATACTTGTGCATCACAATAGCTTATAACATCTAATAAGAAATCATTATTTAGCATGCATTTCATTGTTCTATCAAATTGTTTCTCTCCTTTCAATTCCATTTCTTTTCCCTTTTAGCAAATCACAAAGCACTTTGGGTGAAAAAAAAAATCCACTCAGGCTGTTGTAGTCTTCCATGGGACATGGTTGAGGGCAGCCCATAATTCATCCTGACATTTCTTCAAAGAAGAGGGTTTCCAAAGTCATCATTATTGGACCAATCACAATGTTGCACTTTGCAGAAGTCAGTAAGGGCACAATAAGATATACAGGCTGCTCCAAACATTTTGACTCCTTTCATCTACAAACTCTCTTCCTCATCCCCTACACTCTCTACGAAAGTCTGTGTGTCTCCTTCTTAACCAAGATAAAGACCAAATAATGCCACTGATGCCATGTTTCTTCACTGTCCCCTCCAAAATGCTCTGCATCTTATATTTGTATCCTCATTATCAAGCATAATGTTTTGCCATATAGGAAATATGCCATGTTGACTGAAACAGCCTGAATCCCACATTGGACTGCACCATTCCAGAATTGTCAGGAATTTCCTCCTCTTTCCCATGCATCCTGACTGTGCCCAGTGATTTCTATTGTTTTGAGAAACATCTAGAAACCTCCAAAACTTAAAGTACAAAAAGGAAACAAGAGTACTTTCTGTTCCGCTAACGTTAAATAATAACAATAATAATAATCAATGTTTTCAAAAGTGAACTCATTCCTTTCCACCCGAAAACAAACACATGTAATGACTAATTGCCCCGTTTCTAAAGTCTGAAGATTTGCATTTACATTGAATCTTCACACACGAACAGCTGTGACCTTTGCCAAGATTTTTAATGTCTCTAAAATTCTTCTCTTTTGTGAATTTTTTTTAAAAGACCTTACTTCATTGAATTGTTGGAAATAGCAATTCTTTCAATACATGAAATGATTTAGCACACAGCACAATATATAATTTTGTCTCAAAAATCGGCAGCTGACATTATAACCCTTGTTCACTCTGGAGTGATTTACCCAGAGCCTACTCCATGCCAGGCACTGCTCCAAACACTGGAAATACAGCGATCAGCGGGGCTGGCCAGGACCCTGCTGCATGACACATTCAGTCTAGGCCAGGGACTCTCAGGCTTCCGCACTATTCAGTGTCACCTGAAGAGCTCCTTACAACACAGATTGCTGGGCCCCAGTTCCAGACTTTTCTGATTCAGTAGGTCAGGGGCTGGATCGAAGAATTTGCATTTCTGAAAAGGTAGAAGGAGCTGCTGATGCTTCTGGTCTGGAAATCACTCTTGAGAAGTCACTGGTCCAGTCCATTGTTTTGTTTGTTTGTTTGTTTGTTTGTTTTTGAGGTGGAGTCTCACTCTGTCGCCCAGGCTGGAGTGCAGTGCTGCGATCTCAGCTCACTGCAACTTCCGCCTCTGGGTTCAAGTGATTCTCCTGCCTCAGCCTCCTGAGTAGCTGGGATTACAGGCACTCACCACCACACCTGGCTAATTTTTGTATTTTTAGTAGATACAGGGTTTCACTGTGTTAGTCAGGATGGTCTTGATCTCTTGACCTCGTGATCTACCTGCCTCAGTCTCCCAAACTGTTGGGACTACGGGCGTTTTTCTTTTTTTTTTTTTTTTTCTTTTCACTTTAAGTTGTGGGATACGGGTGTAGAACGTGCAGTTTTGTTACATAGGTATACTTGTGCCATGGTGGTTTGCTGCACCTATTGACCCGCAATCTAGGTTTCAAGCCCCACATACATTAGATAATTGTCCTAATGCTCTCCCTCCCCTTTCCCCCACCCCCCAACGGGCCCCAGTGTGTGATGTTCCCTTCCCTGTGTCCATGCGTTCTCACAGTCTAGTGTTTCCGTCATCGGTTCTGTGGTCTCAGTGTGTGATGTTCCCTTCGCTGTGTCCATGTGTTCTCACAGTCTAGTGTTGCCGTCATTGGTTCTGTGGTCTCAATGCCTGTCCCTGTTTGGTTGGTGCCATCGAATTCCCAGCCAGTCAGGCTGGCAAACTGAGTGGCACCTTTTACTCCTCCTTACGCCGCCCTTACATCCTCACTGCCACCCTCTTTCAATCTCTTTCCAGGACTAATGCAAGCCTAGCTAGTCTTTTTCTCCTGCAGTTTTTCTTACATACTACTCCCCAAATAATAGTCCTAAAATAAAGCTCAATCACGTCTAATCTATGTGCTAAACCTTCCTCTGATTCTGTCCTGCCTTCAGGAAAAAGAAGTCCAAACTCATGGGCCCCGCCATTTCAGGCTTCAGTGATTTGGCTTCAGTAAGAACTCTGATGGAACAAGAAAAACGCCACAGAGTTTTGAGATATTCGAGCTTAATTGGAGGAAAAGAATATTCCAGGATGTGAAAAGCATATGTGCTCCCTCATGTGAGATGGCATCATGATGGATTTATTTGGGCTACATTGACAAGTTCATTTCGGCTAAACCAATTCTTCTCAAAGAGTGGTCCTTCGCCTGTAATCCCAGCACTTGGGGAGGCCGAGGCAGGCGGATCACCTGAGGTCAGGAGTTCAAGACCAGCCTGGCCAACATGGTAAAACCCCATCTCTACCAAAAATACAAAAATTAGCTGGGCTTGGTGGCGGGTGCCTGTAATCCCAGCTCCTCAGGAGGCTGAGGGAGGAGAACCACTTGAACTTGGGAGGTGGAGTTGCAGTGAGCCAAGATCGTGCCACTGCACTCCAGCCTGGGCGACAAGAGTGAAACTCCATCTCAAAAAAAAAAAAAGTGGTCCTCAGATCACTCACTCATCTTTGTTACAAATGCAGATTCCTCAGCCTCACCCAAAATCTGAGTGGTTGGGGCTCAGCAGTCTCCATTGGTAACAGGCATCTTCAGCCCAACATGAGAAAACCACTGGCCTAGATCAAGAAGAGGAAAGAGGTGAATGTGGAAACATCAAGAGAGACCAGGTTTAAAGATAGACAGACAATGAGCTGACCGGCCATTTTCAGGTGTTTGCAATCAAGTTGTTAAAGACTTTTTAAAGAGATGAGAGTAATCAACTGTGTTCATTTTGGGAGGAAGCCAGGAAGGCCAGTCATGGGACAAGCTATTGCAGATCAACTTCTGGAGTCATCCAAATAACAGAAGGAAGTCGCCAGTGGGAATCAAAAGTCAAGATAATTTAGGGGTCATTTCAGAGGGACCTTAAAAATAACATGGTGTCCAAGGAGCGTGAGAAGAGTGGAAAAGGAAGTGAGTAAGGAGTGAGGATGTTCAATTTTCTACTGGGGTCACTAGAGAGATGATCGTGCCATTCATTAAGACATGAATTGCAGGAGAGAAAACAGTCGGAGGCTAAGGAGGGAAGATCATTAACGGGGTTCGGTCATGCTGCATTTGAATTTACTCTGATACGACAAAACTGTATTGAGGATCTACTACGCACCAGACATCGTGCAAAGCAATGGGGGAGACAACCTGTGAGCAAGAAAGAGCATGCCTGTTCACACAGCCTGCCACCCAACTCTGGAGGTCACTGATTACATAATTCAAATACTGCTGGGTCGGTGCTATGGCTGGTGACCTGCCACGTGGTTTGAGCACGCATGGCAGAGGCCCCTTTGATAGTTTGGAATGGAGGGTGATAGTCCCTGAGAACGTCCCAGAGGTGGTTTCATTCCATTAAGACCTGAAGGGTATAATGGAGTTTCAGGTAAAGGGAGAAGAGCAAGAGAGAAAATGCACACCAAAAAGAAGAAATAAAATATGCAAAGTCCAGAAGCGATCAAGTACGTGATGTTTTGAGGAACTGAAAGTAAGCTTATCAGAGCTGAGGTGAAGGAATAAGATAGCAGCTATTAAAGACAGATTTGTCAGAGGAGTGTCTACCCTTTAATAACAGAAATACCACAAAACAAAGGGTTTAAATATGCTAGAACTTCTTTATCCCTATTGTAACAGACATGAACAGGCTGGGATGATGGCGTATTTGAGGAGGCTCTGCCGTCCTTGTGAGTTTCCATCTCCCTTGGCCCAAAACAGCTGATCCAGTTCTTGTCATTTCCAGCCAGAAAGATGCAAGAAGGAGACCAATGAGCAAAGGCCCAGTTATCGTAACGGCAAGCCTTGGGGATGGCACACATCACTTCTTCTGTCACCCTATTAATCAGAACCCAGGCATTTGAGGCACCTATCTGCAGGGGAAGATGGGAAATGGAGCCCCAGGCCAAGCTACAACCCCACAATGTAGAAAGGATGGCACAACAGCCTGAGACAGAAGTCTGCCAAAGAAAGGGCTTATAAGCAATAGTAAAGAGTTCACATGACCTCCTGAAATAACTACATAGATTTATGCAAGAGAGTAACATGAAGATATTTGTAGCCAGCACTGTAAATAAAGAATTAGAAGACAGCAAAACTTGAGGCAAGGAGATTAGTTAACCTGAAGGAAGTGCGGTTTGGGGGTGGAAAATAGAATGGGCAATGGTGTCATGACTGACATTCAGAACACAGGAGAAGACGCGGATGCAGATGGGCCCAGGAGAGCAGCAGGGAGGATCTGAGTTCAGTTTTCAAAGGATCCATCAGGCAGTTTAAAATATAGGCCTAAAGGTGAAGGTGGATGTTTAGGAGACAACCAGGAATAGCTGACAATTGATGTTTACTGTGTTGTTCATCTGAGGACAATGTAAAAATAGCAGGGGTGGAGTTATGAACTGAATATTGAAGGGAGGAAGAAGATGTAATAGAAAACTGACAAAGAAGTGTTGTCAAGACAGAAACATCTCAAGGAAGCCAAGGGAAGAGAGGATTTCAAGAGGAAATGGTGCGGTAAGTCTGAGAGTAGCTAAAATAGATTTGAGCTTTGTATGTGCCAGGTAGGTTTCTAAGCTCCTTCCTGGCACCACCTTGTAGCAACACAGTGAGATAATGTTTCATCTTGGCCTCTGTTTTCCTGTCAAGGAACCTGAAATCCCGAGAGACTAAGTTAGTGCTTCAGCTCACCCAGTGCAATGGGATTCAGATGCAGGCAATCAGCTCCTCAGCCTGCACTCATAGTAAAAAGAACAAAGAGGGAAATTACGTTGTTGGGCTTGGCTGTTAAAGGTCTGTATGTCTAGTTCAACCATTATGGAAAACAGTATGGCGATTCCTCAAGGGTCTAGAACCAGAAGTACCATATGACCCAGCCATCCCACTACTGGGTATATACCCAAAGGATTATAAATCATGCTACTACAAAGACACATGCACACATATGTTCATTGAGGCACTATTCACAATAGCAAAGACTTGGAATCAACCCAAATGTCCATCAGTGACAGACTGGATTAAGAAAATGTGGCACATATACACCATGGAATACTATGCAGCCATAAAAAAGGATGAGTTTGTGTCCTTTGTAGGGACATGGATGCAGCTGGAAACCATCATTCTCAGCAAACTATCGCAAGAACAGAAAACCAAACACCGCATGTTCTCACTCATAGGTGGGAACTGAACAATGAGATCACTTGAACTCGGGAAGTGGAACATCACACACCGGGGCCTATTATGCGGAGGAGGAGGAGGGGAGGGATTGCATTGGGAGTTTTACCTGATGTAAATGACGAGTTGATGGGTGCAGCACACCAACATGGCACAAGTATACATATGTAACAAACCTGCACGTTATGCACATGTGCCCTAGAACTTAAAGTATAATAATAAATAAATAAATAAATAAATAAATAAATAAATAAAAAATAAAATAATAAAAAAAAAGAGTCTGTATGTGGACAGGATGAGAGCAGCTTAGAAGACCAGTGATCTTTAGATGTGCTTCTCACAGCATTATGTCAATGAGTTGCACCAGGAAAAATAATTCTGGGGCCACATGAATTTGGGAGACACCATGCCAACACTTTCTTTGCCTGGAAATTTATAATACACAGTAACTTAATAAATACATGAGAAGTTCATAAACAATTCTACAAACATGAAACAACCCCATTTTAAACATAGGCAAACGACATGAACAGACACTTTCAAAAGAAGACATACAAGAGGTCAGGAAACATAAGAAAGAATGCTCAGCATCACTAATCATCAGAGAAATGCAAATCAAAACCCCAGTAAGATACCATCTCACACCAGTCAGAATGGCCATTACTGAAAGTCAAAAAATAACAGATGTTGGTGACACTGTTGGTGGAAATGTGAGTTAGTTCAGCTACTGCAGAAAGCACTTTGGAGGTTTCTCAAAGAACTTAAAACAGAGCTATCATTTGACCCAGCAATCCCATGACTGGGTATATACCCAAAGAAAAATAACTCTTTCCACCAAAAAGACACTCATGTTCATCACAGCTGTATTCACAATAGCAAAGACATAGAATCAACCTAGATGCCCATCAATGGTGGATTGGATAGAGCAAATGGGATACATAATCATCATGGAATACTATGCAACTATATATATATATATATATACAAACTTGTCTTTTGCAGCAACATGGGTGGAGCTGGAGGCCATTATCCTAAGTGAATTAATGCAGAAACAGGAAACCAAAAATACTGTGTGTTCTCACTTACAAGTGGGAGCTAAGCGTTGGGTACACATGGACATAAAGATGGGAAAAACAGACACTGCAGACTCTAAAAGGAGGAAAGAAAGGAGGGAAGGGACAAAGTCTGAAAAACTGCCCATAGGGAACTTTGTTCACTATCTCAGGGATAAGATCCATAGAAGCCCAAACCTCAGCATCATGCAATATCCTCTTTATAACAAACCTGCACATGTACTCTCTGAATTTAAATGTTGAAATTATTTGTTTTAATACAGACAGAAATACATGAGAAGGTCACTAAAAAAAAGAATGTTGTTTTGTTTAATCCAGAGTTTTCCTAGCTTGTTTGATCATAGAGATATTTTTGTTAATACTACCTGTTAAAATAAGAAATCACATGTTGAAAAACGTTTTAGGAGATTGGTGGAACCACTGGCAAGTGAGTGAAACAGTAGTGAAAACTTACAGAACAACCGTCCATAATATTGAGGGTTGAGGAGGCACAGAGAAAGGGCAGTATCTAGAGTGTACCGGGGCAACCTGAAACTTCTCTTAGCCTCTCAACCTTCAATTCTTAAAGGAAAAGTCCTGCTAGACTCTTCCAGCACATTCCTGCCCCCACTCCCACCTCCACCACAACCAATGTTAGTCATGCCTCATAACGTGTAATTTTATTTGCTGCAGGCAAATCCTGTTCTAGGCTTTCTGAAGGCGGGGTTTTGCTACATTGATTCTCTAGCTTCCGTAGCACAATGAAGCAGAGAACATTTTCAGGCACTTTATCTAGCACCTCACCTTCATTGTGTTGTTGTATCTGTACAGCAGGTAGGCTATTAAATTAGCCCGCTTTGCAAATGAAAACAACAACAACAAACAAACAAAACAAAAAAGAAAACACTGAGACTTAGCTTAAAGAAACTGTCTGAAGCTCCAGCTGATGGGAGATGGAGCCAGGACACTCTACCCCAGTTCTGTATGACCCCAAGCCCATGCTGATAATCATCATTCTGCCAGAGACATCCGAACCAGAGCGACTGCGTCTTGAGTGAGGGCTGGGAAAAATAAGGCTGAGACTTGCTGGGCCACACTCCCCAAAAGCTAGGTATTCCCAGGCTCTAGATGTTTACAGTTCAGGGAACAGATTGATAATGTTTACTAAACAGACCCAGACTCAGGAATGTCCTGATATCCCGATATCGTAAGAACAGAAGCAATTCCTAATTTTGCTTTAAAGATAGTAATATTGATTATTGCAAAATATAGTAATTAAGAAAATTAAGCCTTTGTCACAAACCCTTGTAGCAAAGCACATCTCCCCATGATTTGTTGTTGTTGTTGTTATCCTATAAATAAACAAACAATGTACGTAGGGCGGGCCAATTCCTCCTCTTACTTTTGGGAACTCCCCGCTTTCACCACTTTACTTTCTTAATAAGCTTGCTTTCACTTTGCCCTGTCAACTCACCCTGAATTCTTTCTTGCGCAAGATCCAAGAACCCTCTCTTGGAGTCTGAATCAAGACCGCTTTTCGGTAACAATTCTATGAAGAATAGAATTACAGAATTACTGTCTGAGCGAGTGAAGAAACAAAGATTCCTTTGGTGACTGATGACCAATATTCTCAGTGCATATCCATTAAAATTAAAATCTGAGACTATTTCTTCTAACTAAACATTAATCAAAGAAGGTAAAAGGTAAATCTTCTAACAGCAGCCTGTTCTTGAATTATATAAAAGGTATTCAGGAAGAGTGCTGAAATGTACAGCTAGCTGCAGAATCACCTCAAAGTAAAGAGCTGTTTTTCATCCGCTCTTGAATATTGGTTTGAAAGTTTCCCCTTGGCCCCAGATATTAAGAGAGTCACAACTAAACAATGGTGTGTTGACTGGGTAAACATCGTATTTCCTTTTTATCGCCTTTTTTCCTCAAGTAGTACTGTATTGAGTTACAGTCTTATTCATTGCTTCTTCTACAGAAAGACACTTTGAAAAATTGAGCTTTTGTAGTAATATTGACAACAAAAGCAGTTGTTGTCACCTCCCATTAGCATTAACTAAATCGGTGATTCACTACAATAGACAACTAAGACCGCTCTGTGGTGGTCCTTTCTAGGAGAAAAGGGAGCCGCAGAAATAAACATCATTGCAGAAAATGTACTGAGACATCCTTTTTGGGAATATTAAATGTAAGCTGTATAAACATTTGTTTTCTTTTTATCAGCAATGAAACGTTCCTAATTCGCTCTATACTGGGAACACCATTGTGGGGGTATGGTTAATTGGTCTTGAAAGACAATTAATATCTGTCAAGAACATGTACAACACACACAGGTTTTGCAAACAGTCAGTCCCTTTGCCCCCTTTTTCTCTGTTGTTCTGTTTATTGTGCCCAGTTAATGTGCTCTTTTGCCATAATAATCTTCAGCTAAATGGTAATTGCTCTATTGACGGCATTACTGTACATTTTTGACAGATCATTATTCATACTTAACCACTTGACCTGGAATAAATGTTAAAGCAATTACCACTGAGAGCTTTTCTATGAGAAAATTGAGACAAAGTTTAGAGATAATCAAAATGCAAAGCTGATCATGATAGCAATTGGAAAAATGGCAAATCCTATTAAACAGATTTTTATTAGCCAAGTTGATGCCAGTAGATATTATCTGGTAATTTAGTCTTATTAAAAAGAAAATAAAGCAGCTAATTGTTTACTATTCTGGAACTTATTCCAGCTTGCAATTTGCAGCTGAAATTAGGCTTTATGTGGCTCATCTATTTTGTCACATTGAAATATGAAATCGTTTGGTACAAAGCACATCTGCTTAGTGCCTCTTACATTACTGGAAAAATCCCTCATTCAATATGTTTTACACCTGTTGAGGCATTATGGATGGATTAATTTATAGCAACCAATACAAAAGCTAATATTCAGTATCTTCTTATTATATCAAATATTTTTAAAGTCTGTATTTCTAAGGATTAAATTTTATCCGTGCTTTATCTTAGTTTGTATTAAAATATCGACACGAGTGATTTCTTTTTGCATCAAGCCACAACGCAATAAGCTTCTAAAGGCACCACAGATGTATGTTCAAGTCATTAGAAATAAGAAATCATCTAATAATTTGGACCCCAAACTTAAGTATGTAAATGGAAGAGACAATGATAAATTTTTCAACAATATAAAGTTAAGATAAATAATTGTCAAATTTTGGAAGTAAAATGCTAAATCGGTTGTGTAATGGTGAAAATATCTAATGACATAAAAACTGACTTTAATATCCATGGGCACGATTTCTTCCTTGATCTTACTTTACACTTTGAAATCAACACATGCTCATGAGCTGACTATTTATGAGTCAATTAAACCCACAACTTATTCATCTCGTTTCATCATTCAAGTGGCTGGTGGAAATGCACTTTCAGGTTAAAAATATTCTGAAAATTGCCTTTTCACATAATCTTTCCATACTAAGTTGAGAAATTATTTGAGACAACAAAAGTTAACTAAATTCCATTTAAATTTCTGCACAAAACACCCTGTTTCCCCTAGTTCTTAAAGGTTGTTTTGCTAAAAAGTTTGGCAAGATTCAGTCTTTGGACTAAT
The DNA here is from genome assembly GCF_000951035.1 of Colobus angolensis palliatus. Classification (NCBI taxonomy): domain Eukaryota; kingdom Metazoa; phylum Chordata; class Mammalia; order Primates; family Cercopithecidae; genus Colobus; species Colobus angolensis. The sequence continues at coordinate 5,979,866 of NW_012118487.1, read as the reverse complement.
ATCTAGAGCAAAGCTGTAATCAAAAATGTGTACCAAAAGGCACAGAAAGTCTTAAACAGATAGTGTAAAGTTTTACTAGCCTCTACTGAATCGTGAGCCCTGTTTGAGAACTATCATTAAAATTCAGAAAAATGATTACTGATATGCTGATATGGTTATCCTGGGAGGTGCAGTTATCGGGGTCTGCTCCAGTTGGTTGCTGTAGTTTCTATACTAATGGAGGGTTTTTTCACAGTTAATGAAAGGAGAGACTTTCTTTTAATAAGTCCATAAAACATTAAGTGGATTTTTCCCTCTTTCTTCTGCTATTTTCCTCTCCCAAAAGAGTCCTTTTGAAAGTCCAAAAGGTACACATTTGGCAGTGAGATAAGGACTGGCAGTTTGTAAAAAACTCATTCTGCTTTTCGCTTCTTGGGCTTGGCCTTATCAAATTGGCCTTATCAAATATAAGATAACAGACCCTAATTGTTTCAAAATTCTTCATATGGTAACATCACTTCTTTTTAAAGAGCCACCCTTCACAAGTTTTCCAGATGTTCTGCAAGTAAAATAGCCAGAGAAGCAAAGAATGGCACAGGATTGAACTACTTCCTTAGCCGTGTTTGTTAGCTTAAATTTCTTCTTGTGAGAATGTATTTATTTAAAATTTCAAAAGGAAGTTTTATCCACTCTGACTGATATGTGAATTATTTTACTGCAGATCTAGATGCAAATCTAAATAAAGTCAAGGTGTTTTTCCAGTATTTGTATTCAATTCTGAGTTTGCATGATACACAGTACAAAGTAGGCTAAAATAAATGAGTTATTTTCATTTGATTTTAATAATTTGCCAAAATCCTTGGGCCTTCCTACTTTAATGTGTGTTGATTATTTCTATTGACTGTGTTTATTATTTTAATATGATCTATGTTCTGCAGTCATCGTATTAGTCTATTACTTCTATGCACAGCGTTTGAAGCAATGTTCCTTGTCCTTCTCTGGGATATTGGCATGTCAGGAATCTGAGTGAGAGACTTTGTTCCTGACCTCGGCCTGGGCAGAGACCCAAGACGATTCTCCCATTAGGACATTGTGTCACGATTTTAATGCACGCTTTCCACTGAATAATTTTAGTATTATGAAGACACAAAACAATTGAACCATATGTGTCTCATGTCAGCTGCATAATGAAAGGGCTGAAGTAATCCATAGAACAATAAACAACTAAGTGCTTTATATTCTTCTCCTTGAAGGGTTTTATACATTGATTCTGCCCAATTTATTCTAAGAGGGTTTTTTGCCCCATTAGGATTACTCTTTTACCCTCTCCTATTTTTTATTAACACAGATAGGGTAGGAAAAGAGGATAAAGTGTTTCAACAGCTGCCAAATAGTGTTGGTAGGAAATGGCCATAGACCAATTAAAGATAAAAGATAAGGATAAGACTGCAATAGTTTTTATAGCTCAATGATACCCAGAGCTTAGAAATTGCCCACTACTGACAAATTGGCCAGAAGCGTTTCAAGACAATTTATTTCCTGGTTTCCATTTTTGTGTTATACTGGACCAATTTCTAATTAGTAAAGTGATTTAAAAATCTGTTTTTTCTGCAGGGTCTGAAAAATTGTCACTGGTCACTCATCACCTAGTTCAACAAGGGGTCTGCTTCATGGACATTTTCCATGGTTTTGAGGCAATATTCCATATGGAACTCTTCCTTTCCCTGTTCCTGAAGCGTCTGTGGTTTCCTTCTGGGTTTGGCTGTGCTCCAGAGGCCTTCAGTTGGTGGAAATGGAGGTTGAATCTTTCCTGGGTTCTGCACATTCCCCTATCTAACACAGGAGCAACAACTTGAATTTCTCCAAATCCACATGGATTTGGGGCAACCGGGCATTGTAATGTTATGGTTTTTTAAAATCATCAATCTTACAACATAAATAATTTGAAACTTCCTGTCCCTTAATGCGCATTCTCATCAATGACCTTATGTAGAGAAAAAATAGTACAGAGTTTGGGTAACAAAAAGCTGGGTAGAATTTAAAATTCCAAATGAGAGTATTAGCAAATAAATATTTTATGAATTACAGCTTTTCATCTATGCTTAAAGAGCTGTAGATTTCAGTAAGCAAAGATGGGGGAACATCCATCAAAATTAAAGGAAGATATTTTTCTGAGTGAGATTTGACACCAAGGTCCAGTGTAGGCAAGGAACGAGGGGTGGAAAGAAACATGCAAGGGTAGGCAACTTTTCCTTGATTCCCAGGACGTACTTCTTCCTGGGTTAGTGACTGACAACCCTTTCTTAGCTTCCAGTGTGTGATTTCCTTGCAATGCAATGAGGCAATGCTGCCACCATCCTCTGCCTCCGCCAGCACTGCTTTCATCTTTACAGATGATTCCAGTGTTTTCCTTTTATTCTTTTCTTCCACCATTATCTTTGATTACTTCAATTGTCAGGTATATGGCATTTCAGACTCTTTGAACACATAATTCTTCATGATCATTCAGGCAGGTAATTCAGTGGTGTGGTTAAGAGACTAGCCTCTGGAGCTCAACCATCTGGATTCCAATTCTGGCTCTACCACATACTAACTGAATGATACAACCAAGCTTCTTGCCTTCTGTACCTCAGTTTCTTCATCTGTTAAAGGGGATAAGAATGGAACCTAATGGCCGGGCGCGGTGGCTCACTCCTCTAATCCCAGCACTTTGGGAGGCTGAGGTGGGTGGATCACTTGAGGTCAGGCATTCAAGACCAGCCTGGCCAACATGGTGAAACCCCATCACTGCAAAAACTACATAAATTAGCTGGGTGTGATGTTGGGCACCTGTAATCCCACCTATTCAGAAGGCTGAGGCTGGAGAATCACTTGAACCCAGGAGTCAGAGGTTGCAGTGAGTCCAGGTCATACCACTGCACTCCAACCTGGGCGACAAGAGCAAGACTCCGTCTAAAAAAAAAATAAATAAAATAAAAGAATAGAACCTACTGCAGAAAGCTATTGTGAGGCTTAAATGAATTGATACATGAAACGTGCTTAGAACGATAACCCAACATGTTATTAGCTATCACTGTGCACCACCAATCTCTCTACAGACTTCCAAGCTCACTGCTCAACTTTCACACCTGGCCAAACCTTAGCACATTGCTTCAGTAGCCAAAGATCTGAAATTCAGTGCACCCCTGTCATTCACAGCCTCCTTGCAGGACTTGGCTGCCCGTGATGTCCATGGCTTTCTCCCTTCTGAGCTACTCCTTGGTCTGTGCAAGCTGCACATTGACCCTGCTCTTGTTCTCCACCCTCATGCTCTCCTGGAAGAACCCTGTAGATGATGAATGCTGCTTTACCTCCATGCTCCTTGTCAACTCCTTTAATTCGTATGCTCCCTTAAGGAATTCTTTCATTCTTTTTTTCAAAAGTGAGATCACATTCTCACTAGTAGGTAATATTAACAGTGCCAACTATTTGCTGGGATTAACTTATATTATATCCAAGTCAACTTTATTAGGTGGGTTCTACTCTTATTCTAATCTCACTAAAGGAGAAACAGGCTCAGATAGATGAAGCTGCACCTCAGAATGTCCCCAAGCTCACATTCTAGCAGTTGGTGAAGTCAGGTTCCCAGACATGGGTTGTGAGGATGCATACCCTAGGCACTGAGGCACTAGAACATCGTCTCTTTGGTAAACTTTTTAACTGATACCTGGAACATCCTAGGTGTTAAATGTCAGGTCATTTTATCTTAAAAGTTAAACTAGTCTTTAAAATATTATTGAAGTAATATATAAGCTGCTTGAAATGCAAATAGAACAGAAGATATAAAATGAAAACTAAGTCTTCCTGTGTTTTTCTCCTAGTCCCATTCCTTAAGAGAAACATTCTGTGCCATCCTTCCAAAATGCTCTACATATTTAAGCATCAGTACAAATATTATTTGTGCACTTATATATATTGTACATACAGATGCATATATACTTGTTTGCTAATTAATCAGAATCATAGTGTGCATGTATGTATACATATATACTTTTTCATACAGTGTGTGTATATATGTATATATGTATATATACAAATTTACATGTATGTTTATATATGTATATATATACACACACATATACAGACATATATACACATACAGACATATTATATACGTATATATGTATATATACACATGTACCCTATTCTGCATAAAGACATAAAAGTCTAGCACATTTAATACCTGGAGACAATTTTTAACCATTATTCTTTATTTTTGGTAATAATCATTAAATTAAAAGTAAATAATAATGTTTAAAGAAAGAAAACAGTAAGTGAAAATGTTTATTAAATTTCATATATATCTAAAACTCTAAAAATAAGTAAAATAATGCATAAAATAAAGATAATAAATATTTTTAGCTACATTGATTTTTTAAAAAAACTGATACCTACATATTAGTCGAATAGTTCTGTATTCAAGCATTAACTTCTGTAAACTTATCCAAGATTTTGCATTGTCATGTCTAATAGAAAGTATGGCTGGATTTGTTAATACATCCTCACTTATTAACTCAACGCACTTTTTATTAATCTTTATTTTGAAAAGTTTCCTTCACATAAGAAAATACACACACAAATTAAGTAAAGTCTTAATGATGAGAAAAAGTCTGGCAGAGATTCATAAAATCCCATTTAACAAAAAAACTTCAGAATAAATTATTATACTGTCCATGTCTTTATTTATTTGGGATAGATTTTTAGCAGCTTCCAAATACATATGCAGTAAAAAAGTTTCCTAAAGTATCTTCACCAGAAAATTTATTATACATTTCCATTCCATTTTATAAAAACTTCCAAAGTTCATGATTCGGAATTGTTCAACCTCTCCTTGAAAGCAGCTTTTCTACAATTAAGCAGTAGAATCACAATCAACAATGATAGCACAGTGATTAGAAAGATTAAAAAGCAGAATTGGCATTTTTCCTCTCAAAATGAACATATATTACTGAGTCAGAGGCCAACTCTATAACCAGAAATTCTCTAAATCAATTTCTACGTAGACTACAAAGCTTATCAAGGGGTACGTAACAGAAATGTACTACTTCGAAGCTTGCATATATTATTAAAACTCAACAGTAGCTGCAACAATTGTTTCAAACTGAGACCAACAATTTTTTTTTTCATAAAGAAGTATTTGATCACTGACATTGTTAACAATTGCTATTGCACAGTGATAATAAAAAGCATACTGGATATAGTAAGTCCTTAGTGTTTTTCAGTACTCTACAGATAATACATCCCCTGGTTACCTGCACCCAGGGCAGACATTCCCATCGCTCTGCCCTTGGCTCATCGACTGCTCCTGCACTAGTCACATATCATGAAATGCTACAGAGACCTTTTCATATCAGTACATCGAAGTCTATCTCATTCATGACTGTATCATATCCCACTGTACGGATGCAGACATACCATTGTACTTTGACAGGTGCTAACATTGTTATGATTACAACACTTTGTAATGTACATTCTTACACACGCATTTTTGTACAGAATTATAGCTGCATGGGATCAAAACTTTTAATTTTGCTTCTTCCTAGATCCCACATTCTTCTCCATAAGTCTCACTACATAAAATGCTTCTCATTGTCCACCTCTGTGCCCTCATCAGGACATCACTGCTGAGGTATTCGTCCATTAATTCCTACGTTCAGCCTCTTAGGTTCTGCTCTTCCCTTAATGTCTTCTCATTCTATCCCATCCTGCACATCAGTTCCAGACTGGTCATCCAAAACAGACGTTTCTTCATGTTATTCCTCTGTTCAAGAATCTACCACTACTGCTGTTTGTTGATGACAATGACTCTCAAACCATCTGCTATGGTTTGAATGCATCCCCCCAAAAGCATGTGTTGGAGACTTAATCCCCAGTGCAACCATGTAAGAGGTGGGACCATTAAAAAGTGGTTTGGCCACAAAGGCTCTGCCCTCAATAATAGATTAATGCTGTGATCTCAGGAGTGGGTTTGTTATGGAGGGGAGTGGATTCCTTATAAAAGGATGAGTTCTCCCACCCTCACTTTCTCTTGCCCTTTTACCTTCTGCCATGGCATGATGCAGCAAGAAGGCCCTCGCCAGATGCCAGTCCTTCAATCTTTAACTCCTCAGCCTCCAGAACCAGGAGCCAATAAATTTATTTTCATTATAATCACCCAGCCTCAGGTGCTTTGTTATAGCAGCACAGAATGGGCTAAGACACTGTCCTTTACAGAGAGAACTCTGGAAATCCTGAAGGTGGCTGAGGACCTGCCATAGGGGCACAGATGTATGAGACAGGTGGGTCAAATAGTAACCACTTGTCCCCTGTTCACTTTCACCACTTACCTCTTCTACCAGAGCAATTTTATTGATATTGGTCTCATGTAGAGAGCTTCCACTTAATATTTCACTTGAAGAAATAGTTCTGCTGAGAAACTGTGTGTGTGTGTATCTGCTAGAAAAGCACCATGAAGGCAAGAATTTTTATGACAGTTTCATTCTAGGCCCAATACATCCCAAGTGCCTAAAACAGTGCCTGGCATAGAGTAGATGCTCAAATATTTATTGGATGGATGAATATATGAATATGAAGATGAAGAAATACACATAAGCACACACATGCAACATGTTCAAATATAATGTCCAGACTTGTCTGTCTGGCTTTCATGTTCCTCCATCATTGTTTCTACCCTATCACTAGGCTTACTTCCCTGTAAGTCTACTGATCTAAAATCGAATCAGTCCCCTGCATGCTCCATTTTTATTCCTGTATTGGTTTACTATGGATGCCATAGCACAATGTCACAAGTCCAGTGGTTTAAAGAACATAAATGTATTGTTTCACAGTTCTGTAGGCCAGAAGTCTGAGCTCAAGGTGCAGGCAGGGCCATGCTCCATCTGAAGATGCTGGGGAAGGTGCTGCTACAGGTTTCTCTCCTAGCTTCCAGCCGTTCCTTTGCTTGTGGCAGCACAACTCTAATATTCACATAGTGTCCTTCTTGTAGGTGTGTCTGCGCCCAAATGTCCCCTTTTTTCTAAAGATGCCAGGAATGTTGTACTAGGGACCTACCCTATTCTAGAATGACCTCATCTCAACTATCTGCAACTACCTTATTTGCAAATAAGGTTCCATTCCAAGGTGCTGGCGGTTAGAACTTCAACATATAAATTTTGGAGTAACACAATCCAAACCACAAGCGTTCCTAGCCCTCAGCCTCTGCCTTTGCTACTCCTTCTCCCTGGAATGTCCTGCTCTGCCTTCTACTTATCTCTTACTCGAAAACTTCAACTTTCATAATATCAGAATGTTTAACTTAACTTACACTTCACTAGCTGGACGCCTTTTCATTTTGTTCCTTCTCCTTGAAAATAGAATCAGAGAGAGTATTTCCTGTTACCTAGTGGAGTGTTTGAAGCAAAATAACTTCCAATCATAGGTCAGTACTAGTAACTGAGGCTTCCCCTCAATTCACAGCATTGTCAGGAACAAAGACAATACCCGAAAAAAAAAATTGCCAGCAATAATTGAGCCCTGTTTAGATATAACAAAGCTTAAATCCCTCAACTTGCCAAGAATATTTGCTAACTGTAATAGTTAAGATTTATTGAAAACTCACTATATGTGGGATACTGCTGTAAATTCATTACGTACTAATGCATTTAATCTTCACCACAACCCAGGGAGAGAGTATAATTATCATCCACCTTGACTTGATGAAGGGATTCCCAGAGAGATTCTGTAACTTACTGAGATCCTACACAACTAAGGAATTCTTGGGAGTTGGACCAAGACTGTTTGGCTATCCAGAGACCATGTACTCCTAATTATTCCTCTAAATTCCCTGCCTCTTAAGGAAATACACAATATACCCCCGTGTCATATAGCTTATATGGGGTATTTTTTGTGTAGAGCCTTACCGGGTATCATGGAGAAGTTGAGTTACAGTTCTTAGTAAGGACGGTTCCTTTCCCTTCTTCCCTCCTCCATAATTTCCCAGTGTTTCCCCATTCTGACTTGAGAATCACTTTTGCTAGACCAGATACCCCCAGCATATCAGCACAGAGGAACCTACAAGAACTGATTGTTTCTCTGCCCCCTTTCTGACTTGCAAACCTGGGACATGTCTATCTAGTCCTGACACACCTGGCTGCCTGTTCAGTGGATTCGTCTGACCTTGACTTTGGAGTCCACTGATGAAGCCGACTCTGTTTAAGAATGTTATGACTGTGTTGAAATCCTTGTTCAATGGGACCTCTAGGGAGAACGCCAGCGTGCATCAGCCTGCTGAAGCATTCCAGTACATCAGCAACAGGTTGAACCCTGGTGTAGAAAGAATGTAAAAGATGGCTTTCTTAGCAGGCTATTAATAAAAAAAATCTTATGATTATTCCATTAAAGGGCAGTTTACAATTTCTAATTTTAGCTATGAAATTTTATTTTCTTATATATATAATTTTTTATCTCTAAAAGTATATCTTAGCCAAGAAAAATGTAGAAGATAAACAGCTTATAAGTCCACTTCTAGAAATTGATCTGTACACTCAGGGTAAATGGATTGCAAGTATTGATTAATACTTTGGGATGAATACCATTTCATAATTTTTAATTAACCACTAGGTAATATTTAGTGGAAACTGCATAATGTCATAGATATGAATTTGAAAAATGGGGAGGTAAAAGGGTCTGTCCCTTAGTCCCATTGTGGTAAAAGTAATTGCTGAGAGTGACCAATTTGTAACATGTTTTCTTCTCTGGTAATTCTAGGTTATTAATGTCCCAAAGCACAAAGTGATACTGCTATATTAATACTCTTGGCCTCGAAATGATCCACAGCACGATTTAAGAACCATGCATGTTGTCATCACTTAAAATTGTTTTTAACCCAGTGAAAGATAGAAGAAAAGACAACAGATCTTATGGAACTAGAGAAGAAATTCACCCATATATGTGATCTTTTGAAAATACTAGCAATATTAAATAATACTAGTTTTGCTGTAGACACATGGCACTGAAGTTAAGAGGGAAAATATTTATACTTGGTTGTAGAGCATTAAATACTGTAGGTACTATATCGGCAAGTAGCATTTGGGTAGAAATGGAAACAGTAAAGGTACAGTCTTCACATAGTGAACTATTAGAAGTACTGTGTGTGTCGCAGGAAGAACCCAGAATTTAAATGAACCATTTATGCCTCAGCTGCCCTAGGGCAAGTACAAGGTACATTAATAATGCAGTGTTTATTTGAAATATTTTATTATAACACACATTTATTACAAAAAAATCTAAACAGCAGAAAAAAGCCAGCATTGCACAGGTTCAGCATTCTGGACAAGTTATTTTCAAAATGGGATTCTTGGCAAATTATATCATTTCTTTCAATACTTCACCTGTGACACTATAAATAATACATATTTATTTAAGTAGTGGTGTTATACGCTGCTACTTGTGTTGTACATAATTTATAGAAAATGATCTACCAACATGGGTAGGTAATGTTCCCCATGAAAGTAAATGGTTAGAATTAGAAAGTGATGAAGAGCTCTGAGAGTTGCCTAATATTAGGTGGAGTAAATTAGACTCCTTAACAAGTGAGTTCATGTTTTCCAAAAATTATGGTCAACTTACCTCCTATTATAAATATGAGAGTAATTATTGCTAAAGTTTGTCATGAATAAATTGACCCATATATTAAATACACATAAAGTAATATGAGAATGCTGTTATATTTACTCCTACAGGAGTAAATATATGTACAAGCTGTATTTACTGTCGCAGAGTGCTGCAGAAAGTTTCAGATCATCTGGATCTCCCTGCAGTAAACGGGCAGAGTGTGATCTTGAGAGCAAACATACCTAAATAACTCCTGGCTTAGCCTTTTAATACTCGTATGATTTAGGGCAAGTTCGTTCACCTTTCTGAGTTTCTGTTTCTTCATTTGAACAATAACACCTGCCTCACAGAGTCAGTAGCAGAATGAAATAAGAGAAACCACGTAAAGCACCTTAGCACTTGGTGCTTGACATACATTATTTCATTTCCTGCTGTGGACCTTTATGTCCAAGCAGAGTACAATAATTATTGCATAGCAGTTTAGTACCCAGTTAATTGCCTACTTTTCCCATCCAACTGGTTATTCCTAGGAAACAAACTTTACCTTTTTTTTTTTTTTATGTTTGCATTTCCTGCCGTGAGCAAAGGGCTTGGCACCTGGTAGCTCTGGTTCATACATTAACGTGATTCCTTCTGATGCACTCTAGTATCTCAGACAGGGACAGTCATCAGCCTGGCCCAGGGACGCATTTCTTACTTGTCTCTGGCTCACGGGATAGATTGTATCTCAAGACTGACTAGGAATAGGGTTATTCCCCTCTTTTGTTTTTCCTAATAAAAAGATAACATCTCTTGAAATTTAGACTGCAAAATTCCAAAATACATACTTTGGATAGCACCTTAAAATCTTTGCCCCTCTAGAGAGGTCAATAACCACGTTTGCACCTGCAGAAGAATGTACCGCAAATATGTGCTACCATAACAAGAACTCTGTGATAGTCTGTCCAGAGGACTCTGTAATGTGGTAAAACCACCACAAGGCTCCAGTGCCCTGTCTTGCACAGATCTTTGCACCTCTTTGAGCTTCACTCCTTCTGTGAAATAGAGAATAATAATACAAAGTTCACTGTGATTTTTAAGTGAGATTGAACACATATTAGGCACTCTACAAATGCAATATTTACTTTGTTATTTCTATATTTGGTACTAATACTAGTTTTTCAAACAAAAAGCAGAAAATTAACATTTATTGGGTACCCACCGTCAGCCAAGTACCATACTAAGGATTTTTCATATATCATCTCATTTAAACCCACTTAGCACTTCTGTGAGTGAAGTGATATTCACTTGCTTGAAAATCCTCGGAACAGCACTTAGTGAAATTAACCAAGATCACATAGCTTAAGAAGCAACTTAGTCCAACTTCCTTTTCTCTCACACGTGGTGTAAAAGACTACTCAGATTAAAGGGGAGACTATTATAGCTGTTAGCATGAAGTTTTCTCATAATGATTATTGCTAATTCTATTTTATTTCTATAACAGTTTACAGAAGTGCCTGCATCTGCATTATAGGTGCTAGCAATAACTTCTCTTTTTATGTGCCAGGAACTGTGCTAAGTACTTTGCATATAGTATAATCAGTCTTCAAAATAAATTGCCTGGCAGATATGATCTTCATTTTGCAGAAGTAGAAACGGAAGCTCAAAGAGTTAAGTACTTTGCCCTTGTCATGGAGCTTATAAAGGGTGGAGCTGGCACCCTAGCTGAGGACTGACGCCCTCTCTTTCTGTAGCTGTCTGTGTTCTCTGTATTTGCTGTGTCAGCCTATTTGGACCAACGCAGTAAACAGAGAAGCAGATTATTCAGTCTTCATATCACAGATAAGGACATCAAAACTCAACGAAATAACCTAAAAGTAGAAAAGCTAGAACTGGGACCCTAGGCACAGCCCTAAGTCAACACACAGCAGTCAACAAAATGAACTTTGCAAAACTTCAGCATGTTCCACATGTTCATGAAACTCCCTATTTTATGCTGTATTCCTATGTTGTAAACAAGCCAAAATCTGTTCTCAGTAGTGTCACAAACATATTTCCATGGGGAATGTGGATTTTTCCATGCCTTATAGATGTTTCTGTAGTTTCTACAGTGTCTCAGTCCATGGACTTTTTTCTGTTTAGCTGTATTTCAACCAAACAGCTGTCTCAGGATATACGTTATATAAATCCTGCCTTTGATTCAAAAACGTATGTATCATGTTACGTCATGTAAAAACAAGCAATTCAATAAATATTATTGGTTGGTGACAAGAATTATAATGGAAATTTTAAGCAATTTAATCAATTTAGGAATCATGTATTGAATATCTAGAATATAATAACTTGATACTCAGAGTTCAGGGAAGAGAGCGATTGCAACGAAGTCAGTTCCTACAGAAATCAAGAATCTGATCTCATTTTAAAGTAAGGATTTCCAGAACATCCTGTTTCGAAGAAGCTTACCACTAACAATACCTTTTAAACAGAAGAACTAAGAATACTAATAAAATAAATGTATCATTATTTCATACTGTTATTTGTTAACATGGGTAGTTACTATAACTTCATTCTTAATTCAAAATCTCTTAGATTACACCAATTTCCATAGGGAGATTTTGATACGAGGAGTAGTGACCACCTTGAAAAGTCAGAAGTGTGTGTGTTGCGTGTGTGTGTGTGTGTTTTAGAATTATAGCAAAGAGGCCACCACATTACACATGATTGAGGTTGCAGTCCTCTAAACCAACCACAGCAGGAGTATGGTGAATTTCTTTTCTTTTCTTTCTTTTTCTGGGGGGGGTGGGAGACAGGGTCTGGCCCTGTAGCCCAAGCTGGAGTGCAGTGGCATGATCGTAGCTCACTGCAACCTCTACCTCCTGGGCTCAAGCCGTCCTCTCACCTCAGCCTCCCAAGTAGCTGGGACTACAGGCACATGGCATTACACCCAGCTAATTTCTTTGCAGTTTTTGTAGATACAGGGTTTCATCATGTTGCTCAGGCTGGTCTTGTCTTGAAATGCTGAGCTCAAGTAATCAGCTTGCCTTGGCCTCCCAAAGTGCTGGGATAGCAGATGTGAGCCACTGCACCCAGCCCAGTGAATTTCTACCCAGGACAAAATACAGACTTACTACTGTAGTAATAATCTTATTAGTGTATCTAGCTTAAGTTTTCAAAACTGGGGTTTATTGTGGTGTTAGTACATGGTCTATGAAAAAAAAAAAAACTCATGTTAAATTAAGTTTTGGAAATGCTGAGTCAGACAACATCAAACAGTTACCTTTTGTGCAAGACTTCTCAGAAGTCTTATTAAGCTACTATGCATTGTGAAATTCCAAGAAGGTGATTCAGCAAGCAGGACTTCATGAAATTACTTGAATATGCAACTTTTTTCCCCCACAGACCTTCTATTAGGTTTTCCCCAAAACAGAATGTTGGAAATGCTAATATGGAAAAATGGACAGTTGAGGCCACAGATGATGTTTTTTAGATCAGGATTCCTCTGAGTAGACAGCACTACTTCGGCAGGTCAATGTGCATACTCTATTAGTGTTTTGGACCACATTCAGAATAGCACTGTGCTTCCAAAATGTCTTGCTTTTGTTAAAATATAATTACCAGAAATTGTATAGCAAGTGAGCATGGGGACCCCTTATATGTATTGCATAGTCATCACGTTTTCCCAAATTGTAGAGCTATCACGTATATTTTTTCACTCAAAAGTTGAATTAAAAACAGTTTCTATACCCTTAATGCTGTCCCATAAATCATTCCAACACCTAGTTCAGTGCTGGAGACACAGAAGGTCCTCAAGTAAAATCTACTTGACAATAATGACTTATAATTCTTAAATCCTTCTCAAGTGAACCACTAGCTAAACAGCAAGTCTGAGTCTGCCAGTGCTGATACATGTGCCTGAATCCAGGTTTATTTGAATTGAAGTTATTTCCCAGAAATATTATCAAATCAAAGAGCAGATAGAATGCCCTTTTGAAATTATAGGATATAAGACTAGTGCTTTATGTGGAAGATAGAGCTTTTTTTAAGTAATCATTTATATTTTATAAAGTGAACCATTTCCTTGCAGTTTGGAAAATGAGTTATACTGGAGGAATTGTGGCTTCTAGGTAGTAATAAATATGAATGTTTTATATGGCCCTTTTTATTGTTTCAGAACTTAGCAATATACCTAAAAATATTTTCATGAATATGACTTACAAACTTTTATTATGATTATTACTATCTCTGACAATTTAGGAAATAAACATTAATTAGATATAAGGCAAGATGGAATAAAAATATGTATGGAACTCTACATGTGACAGTATATTTTATCTTCTCAACATATGTGCCTTAAGTGCTCACTAGGCCGGGTACTATGACAGGCACTGCAGAAAGAGACATGACAGAGACACTCTAGGTCCTCAAAAGGTTATCAGGAGAGTTTTTCTCTTGTGTGTGGCCATAGCATAGAAAGCCTGATTTTCATATACTGCATGAAAATTATCATTGCTCTACCATTACAGCATGACGGGTAAACATTTTTCTCTGAAAGTAATTTTTTGCATGCAAAATAAGGGTGGAATTGGTGAAGAAATATGGTTGAACTTCTTCAGTTCAATTAGTTTAGATTCCATATTAACTGCTCCAGTTTGAGTTGGGTTAAATTGGAAGGTTTGATAATCAAAGTCCCTTACGGAAATATGGAAATATTTTATGCAAAGAATACCTTAGAAAAGAGTACATAGACAACAGAAATGTTGCCTCATAAATCAAGTTTCTTCCTCTACTGACTCATTTTCAATATATTTTCCAATAGAACCATTACTAATGAGCACTCTTAAAGTGTTATATGGGGCTGGGGAAGGGAGCTGCATTTTCTTTTTCTGTAATTTAATTGAAAGATACCATTTTTCCCAGGGTAGTTTTGAGCTTCAAAATGCGCTGTTAAATTGGACTCACAATTCTGAATTAAAGTATAGTGCAGCGAAATGCATGCTGGTCTAAATTGCAGTTGGTATTGGATTTACAAAAAGAAAACTTTACAAACAATATATAACATGGGAGATTAAAAACAGGGAGTAGGGGAAGACATACTAAAAGTTGGGAAATCTGGGTTCTCTTTCAGACTCTGTAATTTTGGAAAAGTGCTAGGAATTTTCTTTTCTATCTTTTATTTTAGTTTCAGGAGGTACATGTGCACGTTTGTTACCTGAGTAAATTGCGTGTTGCCAAAGTTTGGAATACAAATGGTCCTGTCACCCAGGTAGTGGGCACAGTACTGGATAGGTCGTTTTTCAACCCTCCCCCTCCTCTCCCTCTCTTCTCTGGTAGTCCCCAGTGCCAGGACTTTTTCTTAATGTAGTTAACATATGTGTCTTAAGTGCCTGCATTCATGCCTTCCCCAAATTATCGGTTTTCATACTGCAGTGGAAATGCTTCTCTAAAAGCTCAAACCTGGTTCTCTCTTGTTTAAAGGTATCGAATGCCTTTTTGTTTTTCTTTAAAGAAAGAGAGGCTTTAAATGATCAGCCATGTCCTTCATGATCTGGCCATACTTAGCCCTGGAGTCTTATTTGATCCTCCCATCTTCCTCTTTTTCTGAGGTCCAGACTCATTAGCCTGATTTCAGTTCCTTAAATAGGCTGCACTCTCCCTCCATAGGAATCTTCACATACTGTTCCTTCTGCACGCCTCTGGTCTCCCAATTTCCTTTCGCCAGAAAACATTGTCTGATCTCCTAGGTCAACTTTCCTTTTTATATGGCTTGGTAGCATCATATTTCTTTGAGAGAATTTATCTCAGTCAGATATTTACATTTATTTTAGGGATTATTTTGTGCCTTCATTCAACAAATATTTATTGAGCACTTACTGTGTGCGAGGCACATTGTAAGGTGATAGTAAACATTGGTGAACCAAAGAGACAAGCTCTATGCGGCTACAGAGTCTATAATCTCATAGGAAAGATGACAAATCACTAAATACCACAAACATATATGTACATTTTGAATTATGATAACTTTTTTGAAGAAAATAGAGTTCAGTGCAAGGGAAGAAGGGGTTTGTGGGAAGACTTGCTTTAGGAATCAGGAAAGAGCTCTCTGAGAAGGTAGCTTTCAGACTGAGACTTGAAAATGTGAGGGGTTGGAAGGGCTTATGACAGGGGAAATGCATTACCTGCAGAGGTAAGAGAATTGAGCTCTTGAGGAAGGCAACGGGGAAGGCAAGAATTTAGGAAGCAATTTTGTGTCTGTCCTTTCTCTAATCCACAAACTTTGAGGATGAGGGAGCATGTCTGTTTTTCTCTCTATCAAAACTCTAGTGCCAGGCTCATTAGCTGGCGTGTACTTATGGAAAGAAAATAGATAGGCATAACTTACTTCACAAAGTAACTTCATCCTAAAACTGAGTGTATAATTAAGTTTGAAATAAAAGTATCATCTAATAATTATGTCATAAATCATTAAGAAAATTACCAAAATTATTTTTAGGTTGATATATATATATTTTATATATATATATATAATTTTGCTTAAAACATATTTGCTTAATTTTCTTTATAAAATATCTATTATATCTATATCATCTCTCTTAGGCTATTTGAATGAAAAGCTTCCCAAGAATATTTTAAACAAAACAAAACAGAGAAAGCATGATTTTGGGATATGATTATCTACCAATAAAAGCTGTAAATAATGGCAATATGATGATAATACAAATTAATTTTTGAATTATTTTGCTTTAAACTTATTCCAATACGTCTGTTAAAGCAAGCTAAATAGGCCCAAGGACTCCATACCTCTATATTGAGTCCTTGTGGGCAAACTGTAACCTAGCTTAATAGGTAAACAAGATTGAAAATCTAACTTAGGAGTGTGTGCGTGTAACAATAGCTGAGTGTTGGCCAATCCCAGCAAGGGAACTTCAACCATTCACCTGCTGAGTGTTCAAACTGTGATCAAATAAGGCAAACACCAACCTATAACCAATCCAGCCCTTCTGTACCTCACTGCCAATTTCTGTTACCTCATTTCCCTTTTTTTGTCGTTAAATCTTCTTCCGCCACATGGCTGCATTAGAATCTCTGAGAGTCTGCTGTAATTCCGGGGCCTGCCTCATTCATGAATCATTCATTGATCAATTAAACTCCTTTAAATTTAATTCGGCTGAGAATTTTCTTTTATTACTTCCTAGAAGTACATTATAAACTTTCTTCTTAACACATCAGTTTAAAACACAACGTTTATTCTTACATAAAATTCTTATGCACATTTCCAAAACGATATGAGTATAAACAAGCAAAATATATGTTGTGTACCATTGGAAATATTTCCATGATTTGATTCACTGTCCTAGATGGAAATTTAATTAAACAGAATTTCTCAAGCTGTTTTTATCAGGACTAGATTATTCTGAAACAACTCACCTTCCTCCTGAAGGAATATATATGACACTGATTTAATTCACTTTAAAAGTGTATACTTTCATAATGTATGACAAGTCAAAACATTTGATCAAGTGTATTATTGGGACTGAATTATACTAAATAGTGCATATGTTATAATAATATAAATAATACATAAAACTAAGTCTTTATGTTGGAAATAAAGTGGGAGTTTGTCTAGATAATTTAAACACTCACTTCTGCATTATTTATGTAGTTAGTTCAAAGTAGGGTTCAGGCAGTATGAGACTTAATACACAAATCATTGTCTGAATCTCCTGGCTGGCTTGACTGAGATGACAGCTTTACCTGGCAAATTGCTCGTGTATGTCATGATCACGTCTAATCAATTCGCCATCCAAACTGCATCTCATTGTCAGTGTAGCTCTCAGCTACACCTACCTACAGCTTGGTGCCACACTATGCATAGGTGTAAACATTTTATTTTGTATTTTATATTGTATTTTATATTTGTGAAGGTAAATCCTTGACACCTTAAGCTTCATTTCTGAGCTAATATCCTTCAGAATTATATCTGAACTCTACAATCTGTAAACTAATGCTTTAATATTCTTTCTTTCTCTCTCAAGTGTGTAGGCTATAAATAGTAAATACATTCCATGTAGTAAGTCCTAAAGTTTTTCTGTTACATTTTTGTAAAAATTGTTCCAAAGAGTATATAATATTTAACTCATCTTTCTAAAAAATAAATTTTAATCACTTCTAATTTATCAAAAAAATTGTAAGCTGAGATTTGATTGGATCTATAAACATGCTAAAATAAGCCAGTCAAACTATAGGTCAATAGACAGAGGAAAACTTCATTAAGGATGTCTTGCTGAAGCAACCAATTGTTGGATATTGTTCATTTGTTTTTGTGTGTTTCTTTATCTTGCTTCTGTCTTTGATATGTTTACTACGATGTGTTTTACATTATAGTTCAAATAATCAGGGAATTATAAAAATAGAAAATTTTTATAGAGAGTAAAGGTATCATCATAAGTTATTCCAGGTTGTTTTTTTTTTTTTCTATAAAAGATTGCCATGCAGAACCAAGGTGCTCTGTAAACTATACAGTGCTAGATATGAGATATTGCTATTACTCAAGTCAATCCAAATGGTCAAGTTTCACAGATGCATCCTTAATCTCAACATTTTAAATTTCCCATTGACTTTATGTTTTCCGAAAGGGAATTTCCATCTCAATTATCCAAATAATTGTGTCAACTGTCTGTGAAGATAAATACTGAATCACATGCAGAAAGCCTATAGAAATGAAGACATCTTAACAGCTAAAATGTGAGCTAGAAGATAAACTGAACATTATCTTTCTGTCCTTTTTTATTTGTTCCTCATGGGAAACTGTATATGTGGAGGTATACTAAATGTTATATTCATACATTCTTTAGCTAATAAGAAAACTAGCATAGATTGTCTAAGTTAAGCATATTCCTGTTAAACGGAAACAGTCCATGTGCAAAATTTCCAAGCCAAACAGAACAGAGGGCAGAAGAGAGTAAAGGAGCAAATGCATTTGAAAAGACTTTGCAAGTCAAATCTCATAGCTTGACTGGATTATGAAGTAGTCTAATTGAAATAAATGAAAAGATGATTGCATTTCAGTTTTTTAAAATAGAAATAACTAACATTTCACTGGACCTTGATATTTTCTTCCCTTGGAAAGAAACTGCTTTATACTCGTAGGCAGGTGTAAAGAACACCAGCCTTTTTCTCCCCGCTGGTCTGAAGGCATTTATCACAAAAATTGTTCAACTCTGAAAAGCCTTAGGGGTTCAGTGGGCCATGATTGCCTGAGTACTCTTTCTGCTACCCACAACTAGAAGGTATTTTTCTTTATTGCCTGGGTGCAATATCCTTTCTGTATAAGTAACTTTACAATAAAGTTAGCTAATGCTTACTCTGTTTAGATCAGAGTTTTTCTTCACTCCACCAAAAATATTACTTCAACCTTAGGGTGATAATGAGTCAAGGAAATACCGACTCATGATGATACATCAAGTAAATGCTTTCCATCTCTAGGAAAATGAAATTCACATGCAAAATTTGGTTTTAGGTAGACTCAGCTATTTTTTCCCAGTAGCGATAAAACAAGATAAAGCAAGATAAAACAAGATGAATATTTCTAAATATTTTTAAATGTTTTAAATATTTTATTTTGAAATATGGCAATATTGTGATGAAACTATATATCTTTGTTAATCAGTGTTCCTAAAATTACCTGCACATGTGAGATGAGGGAACACTCCAACAGACTGTGTTCTAACTTCAGATGATCTCACACAAAAAGGAAAGCGTGATGCCATTGCTACCAAATGTCATACATGAAGGTTCAACAATTCCTTTGAGCTGAATTTAGAAAAAAATATATTATAACAATATTGCTCAGCTCTTGAAACCTGCTAAATGTGAATTATCAGACACTTAAATATGACTGGTGCTGAAGGCCCCCAAGTGGAACACCATATAATTGAAATCAACTGCAACAATTAACAAAAAGACAATTCAATAAATAGTCCAACAAAAAGTCCTTGTGAGTATCCTGCCACCGCCGCAGAAGGTGTGTATATCATTGAACGAAAAATCTCATTAAGCCAGCTAGAGTCTGTGCTTTGAATTTCCCTTTTTGTGGAGGTCTTCTATTCAGTGACAGCAGGGTTTTTCCAAGACATTTTCCCTGTCTTTTTCTCCTTTAAGTTTGCATCTCTAGGCAGCTTACTAGTCAATTCAGTGAAAAATGAGAAAAAGCAGTTGTTTCACCCAATTGACTGGCTGATTGTTAAAACAGTTGATCCCATGACCCCTCTACCTGTAGACATGGACATTTGAGTGAACCTGATCATGGCCTCTTTTATTCAAAATAAAGCAACTGGATGTGATTTTGGGTTTGACTCAAAATAACATTGTCAAGATAAGAAGAGAACAAAATATATATATATATATGCACCTATTAATTCATCTATTGGATTGACTTGTACCACGTGGAATGCCATCAGACTTTTAAATGACCTTGGTAGACTGGAAGAGTGGTCAAAAATAAGTAGAATGAATTAAATAGAAAAAAATAGGGCAATTCACTTGGGTTGTGTGGAAGAGGGAAACTGAGCACAAATTCCAACCAAACGTGATGCAGTGCTTGAGCTGGGGTGGGTAAAGGGAGCAGTTCCACTGGAATTCATGTTACGGTCATCCACATCCTACACACCCAACCAAGAGGCAGTGCCAGACTCCTGAGAGCTCAGGGGCGGCTTCTAGCAACTTTTAGAATAAGGCTAGGCATGGTAGCTCACACCTGTAATCCCAGCGCTTTGGCAGGCAGAGATGGGACAATCACTTGAGACCAGCCTTGGCAACATAGCAAGATTCCATCACTTAAAAAAAAAAAAAATTAAATAAAAATAGATAAATAAATAAAACATTAAAAAATAAAATTGGAAGTAGGAAGTGACAGAAAAATAACATTAGAGAATGAATAGCAATGATAATATCCCTAATGTATATTGAGCACTCATTATATACCAGGCAGAGGACTATTATCAATTGTTGTGTAAAACCTAGGAAATAGCTCATTCCGACATTTACAGATAAGAACCCTGAAAATCAATCATGACTCACCTAGGGTCCCAAGTCATCTTTGATGAAGCAAAGATGCAAGTCAAGCATTCTGACCCTAAAACTTACACTTCTAACCACTGTTCTAGGTGGACTCCTAGATTATAATGGGCCTCAAATCTCTCGCTTAAGAGCTTACATTTTACATTAGAATCACTTGGGAAGTTTATTAAAACAAAGATTGCTGGGCTCACTCCCAGATTTTCTTATTCTTCAGTAAGTCTAGGGTGGGCCCAAGAATTTGTGCTTCTATAAGCTCCCAGCTGATGCTGATGCGACGGGTCCTTGGGCCACCCTTTGAGAACCTATGCCCTAGAAAATAAAAGCAGATGAAGCGACTTAATCAAAAGAGGAGATGTGTCAGATGAAGCTTTCAGTTACTCATGCAAGGCAATGGTCTAGGAGAGGTGAAGAGTGTATGGATAATCCCAAACCGTGACTGCAGGAATGGAGCAGAGTCCTCAGAGAGAGTGGTGAAATCTGTCCTACCCAATGATGGACGCTGTGCTGTCTGAGACGGGACAGAAGGCAGGGGTTCAGAGCCCTTGTTTTGAGATCGGGAACTCCACCACCTGAGCAGCCTTTGAGTACACAACTTGACTTGTTCTTCATTTCTTTAAGCTGAGGTTAACATGAAGGTCTTCCCTATGAAGTCTTCATGAGAATCCAATAAGTTAAACCCAGAAAGAAGTTAACATAATACTCATCATGGGGAATCATTTAACAAATAGTAGTTGTTATTATAGGTGGGAGGAGGGCTCTGGGATAACTTGAGGCAGTTTTTAGCCCAAAAGTCCAAGTGGACCAGCTTCACTTTGCTTAGAGTTCCTGGCATTCTCCACACAGGTTGACACCTCCAGGTCTGTATTTATCCTGCATCCCAGATCCAGTTGATTCCAGTTCCTAGGCAGTGTTATTCACGAGTGCATGTGGGAGGAGAAGGGGCCGTGGTAAGAGTGAAGGCCAAAAGCCCTAGTTTTTTATCAATCATTTTACAGATACAAAAGTAGGCTCAGGAATCCATTATTTTGAATGTGATCTATGGACACCTCCTCTTTCTGCTGCCTTCCTACTATCCCATTCCTTGTCCTTCTCGATATATAAAGAAAATAAACCCTGTGACTTTGAATCTAATTTTTTCACATCACATTCACTTAAATCATCTCTTGAGAATCTGTTTGTGTGAAAATGTGAGAAATGTGTTTTTAAATGAAATGAATGTGATGATGTAAGTGACACACATTAGATTTCTTAGGCAACCCCTAAATGTATTAAAATACACACTATGCTTCAAGAGCTGGATTGAACCATGGATGCTAATTCCGACGGGGCAGCCCTTATTCTGTATAGCCTGATGTCAGTGATGTTTTAAGATTAAGACTGATATAAATAAAAAGTGGTGTATGCAATACCCTTTCCTCTTTGGAAAATGAAGCACTTACATTAGTGTCTGTTTTTTGTTTGTTTGTTTTGTTTTGAGGTGGAGGCTCATTCTACTGACCGGGCTGGAGTGCAGTGGTGCCATCATAGCTCACTGGAGCCTCGAACTCTTGGGCTCAAGTATTCTTCCCCCATCAGCCTCCCAAATAGCTGGGACTACAGGTGTGCACCACCATGCCTGGCTTTTTTTTTTTTTTTTTTTTTTTTCTTAAGTAGAAACAGCATCAAGCTGTGTTGTTCAAGCTGGTCTTGAACTCCCAGGCTCAAATGATTCTCCTAACTCCCTCCCAAAGTGCTGGAATTACAGCCACGAGCCACTGCACCTGGCCAATGCTTGTGTTTTGTTTTGTTTTGTTTTGTTTTGTTTTGTTTTGTTTTGTTTTGTTTTAACATAGTTATCTAAAAAGATGCCAGGAGTCAATAAAGTGTACAGAATGTGATTAAAATCATTTCTTCTGTTCGTCAGTGTTTGGTAGAATTCATCTCTGGTGGAGATTTTTATTTGTTTAATAAGAGATTTTGCTCATTTAGTCCTAATGTTACAAAATTATATGCATTAATTGTACATCTCTAGAGGAAAAACTTTCAAGTGAAACTGAAGATTTCAAATATGCACTGCTGAAAATCACGTCCCTGGGAGCACAATCTACCATCTCAATTGATTCCATAGAAGGTGGCATTCTATGTTAGTTGGTGCTAGGGTGAGGTCCAAACCAAATGTTGATATTATTTTACTAACCTCATTGCATTTGTAATGTTTGGTTAAATCCACTTTCAATATTTTAGGCAGGTTTACAATTTTATAAGAATTTTTCAGACTTGTTTTAGAAGTAATCCCTCAACCAGGTGGCTAGCAGTTTTCACAGTCACACCCAGAGAGCCTTGTGTGGAAAGATCTCCAAAAGAAAAGGCTGATTCAAATCGAATAATACGTAAAGAGCAAGCAATCCAGAATAATGTCAACGGATGGTTGGGCACCCTGCCCCCACCCACCCCAGGAATGAGTTTTTGACATTGCAGATGTACTTATGTGCTCTCAATAGCTAGTAAAGGCGGCAGGTGATTAACGATAAGTCAAGTGGTTTCCTGAAACATTGGAAGTTGTTCAGCTTGCCAATGTCAGAAACCCCTATATGAAATCCCTGCACATTTTCTCATCTACTAGTGGGTGTTCCTAGGAAACACATTTAATTGTAACTTTTCAGATATTGTTTTCAGGGTATTAGTATTACTTGTCTGTATTGTTCTGACATTTTAGCCATCGAAGGTGTTTTTGTATGGGAAACAAAATGCAGGATGACAAGTGAAAATCATCAAATCAGATCAGTATGCATATTTTTTCTGAGTCACCGTGCCCTTTGCTGGGCTCTGGCAAACTAGTTTTACTCATCTTTGTAGGCAAAGTGTAATAAACAATGAGTGCAACATCTACAGTTTAGAAGTCAGCAGCTGCAGATAGTGGAATGACTCAAATACCAATCCATGCTACCCAGACATCCCCACAGCATAAATAACAGGGAACAAGATTTTTCCGATAAATGTTTCAGGATCACTCTACACTTTTGAGATGGACATTTTCTTTGTGATAATTCCTTATTTCAGAAGAATATTTTCAAAATCTTTTTAGTTCGTAATTTAAGCAGTGCCTCTTAATTGTTGTTGAATCAGAAAGATTTTTCTTCTTTTCCCTCCGTGAGAAGTACTAGAATTGCTTTCTCTCAGATGGAACTTCATATTTCAGGCTGTTTTTAACGTAAAGGACAAAAGATCCCCATAGCCTTCTTTATTTTCTCAATAAACATTTATTGTGCCCAATTATGTGGAAAACACTCTACTAGATGTTATGGAAATTCACAAATAAGTAAGACATGGCTCCTGGTCTTAAAAGATTTACAGTTTAGCAGAAGAGGCAACATATCCATAAACCTGTGGAGAAGGACAAAGATGATTCTACAAAATTAATGCAACTACATATTTGAAGTAATTGTTTCTATTTAATTCATTTGTCATCTTCTTTAATGGAAATCATCTAGTAGGTTTACTGTTTATTTTTTAAATCACTGTAATTTTTTTGAATAAAATAATAGACTCCTGTTGGCCATTTCTATACTTATTGATGAACTATAGCTTACCATGTACTTTTCTGAAAGTGCTTTCTCATTGATTTAATAGAACAAAGTAGATTTCCTTTTTCTTCCTCTCTTTTATACTTTGTATTTTCTTTGTACATTGTTCCATTCAGTAAATGAATCGTTGTTTTCTATAAAAAAGCTATTTCTGCTTTACCATCTAATTGCATATATGGTGCTTCTCTGGGTTCTTATTAAAAGAGAGGAATGCATAGAGCTTACCTATAAAATGAATTTTAGAAATATACCCTTTGATGCCAAATAAGTAATTTTATAGACCTTCCAAATAAAATTTTATTAAACCATTTAATAGTCATATAATGGAAGAAGAATACCAATTTAAAAAACACTGACCATTACATGTGTTAGTAGAAAGACATTAGGCCAGCTGTTACTGAAAATGACTATTATTTAGTGGTTATTTTGTTCGTTTCTGCATTTTAATGAAACGATTTAATCCCACACTCTAATGACTAATCTGCTGGGTATATAGTGATTTCCATTTCATCAAAATTAGCTTTGCTGAAAAGATAGCACAAACTTTTGTAGAAACTAAAAGTAGTTGTTTTCTTTTGTTCTCTTCCCAGCTTCATAGTCTTATAAAACGCTGACTTTTTATCATTTTCAACATTTTAAATACAAAGTTTGATAATTCTTTTGACAATTTGTTTTCATCTGTTTCTTTTCATGTCTTCAAAAGGTCATCTGTATCTGGGCATTGTTGATGACCCCAGCCACTTGTTTGCAGAGGCCATTATAGAAGCTGGCAGTCTAGGTGAAGTCTGCCAGTGCTCAAAAATCCAGTCCTGAATTATTTCATATCAGAAATTCCCATGAAGCCATCACTGCTTTTAGGCAGAGGTGAGACTTACTTCTACTGTAATTTCTGAGTTAGTACTACAGCCTGGTCAGCCTGAGACTGACACAGAAGGCACTAACCTCCAACATTAGGTTAACTGCTCCAAGACCTCCACAAGTGCAGACCCTTGGTATTTCATTCAAAGTAACACTTTTGTGGCATCAGGGATGAACAAAGTCTTTTGATCTGTGATGAGAACATTAAGCATATTCTATAAATAATCAATAATACTAGCAAACATTTACTGAGTGTAAGTGGTGGTGTTGTCAGTGATTTACATAAATTAACTCACAGAAAATGGAGCAATTTGAAATATCTGCTCTCTATACTTTGTTTCTAGAACCTGTGGAATGAATTTCCTTAATTTTGGACAAATAAATTCCATAGTACATAGGAGCTATCTTTGTCATCACCTTCATCCACTTCTTGCAAAATTATCATAATCTTCTAACCAGAGCAAAACTATTCATTAACCCAAAGTTGAACGTGGTTAAAAATCTGTTCACTAGGGTAAATTTCTTTGCCTGAGTCTAAGCCATTTTTTTAAAGTTTCCATTTCAGTTCTATTTAGTTCACAAAGGAAATTTGATTTTTTATAGCGATAGTAACTAGGGAAAAAATGAAAAATCAGTATTTTTTGTTTAAGTCATATCTTCAAATTCAACAAAGTTAAAGTTTTTCTCTTGATAGAAGCCAATTCATATGCTCTAGTCTGTGGTTAAAACATTTTTTTGATCTTGTTCAGAGTTAGCCCTTAGGGTTTTGCAAGTAGGTGTCATTGTGTCTCACATCCCCTGCTGTGAAAATCAACTTGCATTTGAATGTGCATCTTGACCCATAAATGTCACTGTGGTCCACTGAGCATCTGACTTCAACATTTCCTGTTGTAAAATGTACAATGGGAAACAATATTTTTTCTTGAAAAGGGGGTCTTCCACAGAGTATCTGTGTATGTCCATGAGTGTTTGTAGCACAGACAGGAGAAACTGCAACAGTAAGGGTTTAAGTGCATGTCTCTGACTATTAAGCAAGATGATACCAGACAACAAAGTTTCTGAACAGCTTTGTGGGGAAAAAAAAATACCAGATTATCGTTTCTGTTTCCAATTCACTTCTCCCTTTCACAGGACCCCATTCATCCTGGGTACCCTTAGTCTCAGACTTTACCTTTTCCCTCAAAGTGAAGATATATCAAATAATCTCTCCCCAATTCATTTTGCTGCTTTCTCTTTGCCTCTACTCGACATACATACACTTTATCTTTACATCCACATGTATAGCCCAATTCATAGAGCAGTAGGCTGGTGCAGAGGAGTGAATGAATGACAAAGGCACACACAAAGAATGCAGGCGATGACGCCGCCCCACATGCAGAACCCCCTGCCTGGATGACCAGTACCTATATTTTAGAATTTGTGTTTCCAGTAATTTATTGCACGGAATCTCGGGATTCTATGCCAGCATTTTAGACAGAGCAAAACTCATCTGAAAATTAGAATGCACAGCTATTTTTAAAAATCCAATTTCTGACAGTGCTTGTTTTAATCCAACTAAATTTATTTCTGTTTCTTGTTTGAAATCTGGCCAAAGTTTGTGACCCAACTGGAAATCCATCCAACTCAGAGAAGCCACACCTGTCAAGACGGTTTCCCTGCTGGTCTTCAGGTCAATGGGCACAGGACGTAAAGGAAAGGGGAATTCACATCTCCCAGGCATAGACTCCGTACCTACATATTTCCCCTATGTCCAGGGTACAATTCTGGTGAAGCAGGGTGAAGTAGGGAGAGTAGATGGAGTATGAAACTCAGATCACTCCATCATGGATCATCTGATTTTTGGTAAAAGTATGGCATGATCTTCCTCTACTGTATTTAAGAATTCACTCCCCTTTCGGACATTTTTCTTTCAGCCTTTCACTAAATAAAGGGCAAAGGAAGAGAAGGGGAATAAAAGTCACACAATTATTGATGAGCAGTTTTCATTGTAAAGGCTTGATGGACCAAAAAAAGAAAAAGACTCACTAAAGGGCGCTTTTCTTCTTATTGGTGGCTGTCGTGGAGGTCGATTAGGGATACATTCCCTACAACACTAAAGGAAGTTGGCTGCTTACATGGACAACATAAGCAGTTAGGTATATACACATAAAAAGTGGAGGTCAAATTTACCAGTAAGAGAAGGGAGAAAAGATGTATGTGGATGAAGAGGTGATGCGGGGTGCGGTTTCAGTAGCTTTCAGGGAGATTGCCATGTGCATATTGAACATGTCAATCTGAGATAAAATGTGATTCCCAGGCACCCAATATGGTAACAGAGTCTAGTTGATGGGGCTCATTAAAGCAGTTTGAAACACCTGCTTTCCCTGTTCAAAGGACTAAAATTCAGGGACTGATGTGTCAGTCATTCACAGAGAGGGTAAGCCTGTGAGTATTCAAGAACCAGCAGGAGGGCACACGTGCGTGAGCACATGCGCACACACACACACCGGGATTATTTGGCACTTTCTCACACGGGGAGGGTAGACATTGAGGTGTTCTGTGGTCTTCAATCATTTCAACCAGGGCCATCCTTTGTAAAAAAAGCTCTGTGATTGTGTGGTGTCAACACCAATAACCATTGTCACTGCGTCTTGTCAAAGCAAAGGCCATTTGTTTCTGGAAGAAAAGCCTGGAATATATAACTGAGGTAGGCAAGGATTTTTTTTAATGGAAATATAAGCCTTTAAATAAATAATTGTCTTTTCTGAGCACATTTAAAAAAACATATGTATAAAAAATCATACTGAAAAAATTTATTCTCAACGAAATTGTGACACTCACTCATCTAAAAAGCTTTGCTCATTCAAACCAGAGAGATTAATCACAGAAAGGAGATAAAAAAAATTCCCTGAAAGAGAAGGGAAATAATTTAGCAGTAAATCATAGAGCAGGGCTAACATGAATCACAGAAAAAGGTACCAGCTCTTATGATTTAGGTGACATATGAAAAATAGCCCTTCGTGGATTGACAGTTATAGGTATAAATGATAAAATTATTCAGCAGTGATATGTTCTCTTCTTGTCATTTGTCATTTTGCATCTGATTACTTCTAAGAATTTAATTAAAGGGGTAACAGAACCATATAGACCTTTTGTGACTCTAACAAGCAAATACCTTTTTAAGCCTTTTTAAAGAAAAATATATGACTGCTCTCTCCTTTTGCTTTGTCCTTACTGAATGCTCTATGCATCTTCATGCATGCAATATTTTTCTTTGTGCTATTTTAGGCTTCCAAGGAAAGTTTAGTAAGAAAATATTAAAAATCAAATGCAAAGTCATGCATTGTTGTTACTAGCAGAAAAATTATTTTAGGTTAAATATACACTCAGAGACTGGATAAGAACAGCTGCCAAGCCAATGTCTTCAGGTTTTATTTTTGAAATAAAATCAAAGATAATTGTACTTTTTCTTTCTGGCTCTGCAATTCAAAGTGAGAAATATGAGCTTGTGTGTGTGTATAGTAAGTACATGTGTAAGTATATGTGTATATAATAGGTGTGTGTATAAGTATATGTACACACACATATACACAAGCTGTGTGTTTAAGTGTGTATATTCTTATACACACACGATAAGATCATACATTTCGTATCAGCATGATAGACATTTTTCTGTAACAGGACTACAGATCAAAGCCTAGAGTATGTAGAAGGTGAATGACATCTTATAAAAGTAAGTGTGAAATACAGTTTTAGCAAAGAGGCCCCCTTAGCATGAATTGTGTGTAACTTCCCTAAACAGGAGGGTTTTTTCCTTATACTGTTTATTTTAATGATAGGGTAAATGGGTTTTATGCAAATAAATCCTGCAATAGGATCTAGACCATCAAAATTCTTGTAAGAAAAACAAAAGTTGCAAGAACTAGTGTGACCATTATACAATATGACCAACCAATACATTCTTAAAAATACACCCTGTGTGTGCATTTTTATTTGCAATTAAGAAGAGTTAACACTACAAATCCGATTCACAGTCACTTTAAAGTTTTGCCTCCAAACCACTTCAATATTTTAACTGACTAAATTAAGACTTTTCTGTGTTTTCCCCACCCCATCTCCCAGAGCAGAAATTAAATCAGTTTTAATTTATTTTATTTGCTAACACTGTGAATATAATTATTGCTGCCTAGTCTTTTTAATTGTTTTCAACTAGGTGCTTGTCTTTCAGTTGCAATAGACTTCTAATTCCACATTGTTGATATTCCCTTGTTAATTCGGACAAAGTGTCATAAATTCAGGTATTTAGGCTTATTGAATTTTGAAATGAGGTGATTAGTTGGCGCATGGATGAATGAATTGATGCAAAGCAAAATGAATTTTATGATTTACTATGGTTTGCAAGTTCCCTTGGAACCATTATGTGCAAATTGTATAATGTATTAAGAGGTAAGATATCACATTTATAATCAACTTGGCAAATTTTGCTCAAGTAAAGATATTCCAGCATTCTGCAAAAGAGTCACTGTTGAATAAGTGTTTGGCATACACAATTAATTTTCACTGTGTTGTCTTTTTTTTTTTTTTAGACGGAGTCTTGCTCTGTCGCCCGGGCTGGAGTGCAGTGGCCGGATTTCAGCTCACTGCAAGCTCCGCCTCACGGGTTTACGCCATTCTCCTGCCTCAGCCTCCCGAGTAGCTGGGACAACAGACGCCCGCCACCTCGCCGGGCTAGTTTTTTGTATTTTTAGTAGAGACGGGGTTTCACCGTGTTAGCCAGGATGGTCTCGATCTCCTGACCTTGTGATCCGCCCGTCTCAGCCTCCCAAAGTGCTGGGATTACAGGCTTGAGCCACCGCGCCCGGCTTCACTGTGTTGTCTTACACTCTATCATTTATAAGTCTAAGAGGCTAATGTATAAGATGTCAGAGGCTCACAATCAAGGCAGAGCATTACGTGTGTCATGTTTTAGGATTTTAAATTGTAGTCTAATGTTCAAGGTAATTACCAGTTCAAAGTTCTAACAAGATGCATGTAACTGGGCACTTTACTTTAAAACATAAGGTTCCTCATTTATGTTTTCTCATTGACAGAGGGCATAAGCACATGGATTTTACATTATTGCTTTTATTGGGTGTAAACCACGTATTTAGTTTGGTATTGCGTTAATTGTAAAAATCTGTGTCCCTGCATGCACAGACACAGTTAATTTAGATGAAAATATTAATAGCATCCTGTGAGAGTAATACCAAAGAGCCTAGGCAGATCAGGATCTATGGCTGGAAAGAGTGGGCATGGAGGGACAGGATGGTATGCAGGGCATCAGAGGGTCTTTGCTGCTACTGAAAATCTATCATTAGTAAATTCATCACTCTTTATTTGCTTAATGACACTCTTAAAACCCCAAGCTGAGATACCAGCTTTCCAACAGTTAGCTGAGATCAGCTGTGCTAAGAGATGCTGCCTTTGCCATAGAAGCTAGAGAGAATACAATGTATCAACTACCCAAAGAGTTCAGTGCTAGAACAGGCACTGTGAAGGGGAGTCCTGCAGAGTTTGGGATTCCAAAGGGATCCCAAGGGAGAGAAGAACCAGAGGAATAGTCAAAGAATCAGCCTGTGCTTGTTCTCAGACCCAGCCATGAAGTTTTGCTACATGAATAATTTGCAGCAAATCAAATGTACCAGACCTTTCAGTCCTAAACAACCAGTTCTTACATTTGGGGTCATGTGACATTCATCCTGTATAACTATTTTAACTGAAAGCGACCTGTAAAGAAGTGCACTGCAGTTAAGAGAGAACTAGCTAAATAGCCCATTGTAAATTTACGGGGTTGTGTCTATTGGATTAAAATCCAAAATATTCATTTCTCTGTGACTTGTCTTAGAGACTTCACAAGCCTTCAGAGGTGACCTGTCAGGTTCATTTGCATCTAATCAGATCCATCACCCATAATTTTATTTTGGTGTGTTAATTACCACTGACAGTCCATTCCTCAGACACCCAGTGGAGATGGCCCTGAGTGCCTGGTGCAATCTCATCATCCCATCTAAAACATGTAGCCGTCCAGGAAGAGTGCAGTTATGTGGTCTCCTGACTTTGACTTTGGAAAAGAAGTGGCGAAATGAATTATTTTTGCTCTCAAGGGAGAAGAGGAACCTTCAGGAGTCCTCATTTTTAAGCTCCAGCAGCTCACAACTTGGATCCCTGAGTGGAGTTCTGCAGTGGGAGTCTGAGCAGAATTACTCTGCCCTAGCTTCTGAGAGCTCTGCATGGTGCCTAGGTCAACATCAGCTTGTCCCTTCTGGAAATCCTACCCTCAGGCAGAAGGACTTGAAAGATTTCCTTCTTCCTACCTGGAGCAGAGAGGATAAGAATAGCCTTGCATGTAATGGGCACCAGTAGAGATCTAATTGGCTGATTAGGTCTTCTTGGATAAACCTACGTGGATGTAGTTTATTAAATTGGATTCTATTTTCAGAATATGATACTATTCAGGGGTGATCAGAGTGTAATAATTAAGAACACAAAATCTGTAGTCAGAATACCTGGGCATCTTTAATAAATTTCTTAATCCCACTAAGCTTTCACGTCTTAATCTAAAAATGGGGATAATAATAGTACCAATTCCACAGAATTGTTTAGAGTATTACATGAGATTATTCCATTGTGTAAAGTGTTTAGAACTGTGCCAAAACATGGTAAAGTTTCTGTAGCAGTCAGCTGTTATTAGTAAGGAAAATAAAGAAGAATTGAAATAAGTTGGTTTCTGACCTATGCACACAAAGAAACACAGCGTACATCAGAAAAACCTGAGATTTGGCTCCAGGTCTGCTGCTGGCTCAAACTATCACTACAAAACAACACATTCATTTATTAATTAAAATTTTAAAAACTCTACTCAAGCATGTAACTATGTACAGCCGCACAAACCTTTACTAAGCCCTTACTCCTGTGCTAGATCTAAGGATAAAAGGATAAATAAAAACAATTCTTACTTTCAAGGCATTAACAGGATCATTGTGTACATTCACAAGCTAACCAATGATCAATTTCTGGTTTTAAACCAAAGGTAAGCTTAGAATGAGGTAGGAACACACATGTAACCCGGCCAGAGAATAAGAATGACCCCAGAAAAGCTTTTCTTCCTGGTATGGAATACACAGAGCTTTGTGTTAACAACAACCAATTTGTTCAACCCAACTTTCTCTCTTATTCAGTTCTTTTCTCTATTTAAGAGAAAAAAAAAAATGTTTATCACTGACTGTTTTGTGATTTAAGACTCTGCTATCCTAGAAAAAAGAAAATTATATCTTCACTGTAGTATTATTCCAATTGCTTCTCTGTCACCTTAACTTCAAAGCCAAACTACTTCAAAGTCAGTATTTTCTCTCTCCATACTCTTCAATCCAACCTATAATTAAGATTTTGTTGGATTAATTTCATTTTGATTCTATTGTAGGCACTTTGCTGACTTCAGAAAGCATGAGAAATATGAAGTATGATAAAATGGTGGTTTCTTATCATTCTGTTTATTATAATTGACTATTTTCAACATCCTAAAAATGCTATTAATATTTGCCTAACAAATAATTTTGCTAGTACATTATTGTAATGATCAGAATGGTCTGACCTCAGAAATGTCTGGGAAGGACACACAGCAAAAGATGGCCTCTCTGTCCCTCAAACTTTAGCATTATGGAATAATCCAGAATTTACTGGAAGACAATTTAGCAAGTAGACTCAACTCTTGGTAACAGATCCAATGGAGTGGGAGCAGTGATGTGAATAATTCAAAATCATGAGTAATCCTCAAATCAATTAAATGTAGCTTTTGAATGTGTTTTTATTAATTACTATATATTTAAATATTGTATTTATAATATTTAGATATTTCACAGAAGAGCAACAAAGCAAAATAATGAAATCCTTGCAGCTCAGTTCGATTATTCAACTTTCTTTCTTTCTACTAGCATGCTCTCTCCCACTGCCTACTATGTGTTGAGTGTGAATTATTCCACTTCCCAAACTGATGCTGAAGACTGAGCTTCCTTATCCATTTTCTGGTTCATATCTTCTCCTAGGGCAGGGAGATAATTGTTTTGGGTTGAAAGACTTCCAACTTCTGAGCCTAGAACAGACAAAGATTCTTTTATGTTAACAAAGTACTTCATTAAGCAGAGCAGGTTAACTTTGTAGATTAAAAAACAATTTTTTTTTTTGAAACTGCTAATCTACCATGTAATGGATCCTTGATCACAGCGAAAGGAAAATGAACAATTTGTGCCAGGGAAATGGGCAATATTACTGACTGTATTCTTTTTATAGGCTAAGTGCTTTCTAGAAGAAAGACTTTTTTTTTTTTTTTTTAATTTAGGGGGTAAAACAGCACTTCCATGCAAGTCAGAATATAACTTTACTATCTTGAAAATGTCATTTAGAATAATAATAATGGGAAGTAAAGTCATGTGTAAATGAGCCCCTTAAAGCTGGACATGCGTTTGCATTTTCAAAGACTATTCTTTCGGCATTTCATGACCATGCAACATGGTGAATCGTAAGACTAGTGAAATTACATTCCATCTATCGATGTACATTAAGAACTAATAACTTGAGACGTTTTAGCTGACAGAGTTACAGTTTTATAGTGCATATAATAGAAATCTTGTAGTGATAAAGTATGTTGCCATTAGACTTATAGCACACAGCAGAGAGAAGGCAACACAGCTTTCCATTGCTGCCCTACTGCCCCTTTCTCCCCTCTCCCTCATCATTACTTCCTTTATTACCTGACATTTGTTCATCAATGTATTGACCAAAGGGGACATTGTCTCCAAAGGCTGCAGTAATATGCTGCATACATGAAAATTGTATCAGAAATGCCCTCTAAGCCCATCAATAAACAATTAGCATGAAACATTCTACCCACTTTCAAAGCACCACAGATTTCTGTGCATATAATTATGTATCACAACAGCTCATATAGACTACTTTGTCTGTTTTCATAGATTTCTAATAAATATCTGATTATATAGAATGTTCAAGTAAGGGGCCAAATTTTATTTATTTATATTTTCAGTGCCTAGCACAGGGCCTGGCCCATGATACTGTATGCACTCACTAGATGGTTAACCAAACTGAGTCATTATGAGTTTTATTCTATGTATGAGACGACTGAGGCTTGGGAATGGAAGCATCCGGAATGACAGCTAGTGAGTTACAGGAACAAAGATTGAACTCAGAACTTGTGACTTGAACATTCCGGGCTCTCTGCATTTTAGTACTCTGACCCCACGAAGGTACAGACAAGAGGGTGTGCGTCAGAGCATGGCGTCCTGGGCCTGCCAGTGAACAAGAGGACAGAGCCTGAAACAAAGAAGAAGGAAGTAAAGTTTGAGAAGCCAGATTTCATCTTGTTGTTGTTACAAATTGTCTGGTATTAACTAACTTCTCTCTTCATGGCTCACACCCCTTTAATTAGGGACCCTTGATGACCAACAATTATCTGTCTGTTATAACTAAACATTTTCAAAACTACAACTATGGCCCAAGAATCTTCAAATGAAATGATATTCAGGCCCAGGACGGGCATGGTCTTTTGTTCTGGAGTGAACTGAGGGTGGCGAGTGCCTTGGCTACCATTTTCTGGAGACTAGGGAGGTCTGTGGAGGGGACACGGGTTCCTCCTGCAACGTATGGCCGGTTTCAGCAGGTGGAGGGGTTTTTCCTTTGAAGGCATCAGTAGATCCAGGAAGTGCATCAGAGTGTTCCTTCCACTTCCTGGTAGGGTTTTGGTTGGTTTGTTTGTTTTGTTGTTTGTTTTGTTTTGTTTCTTTGACAGAGTCTTGCTCTGTCTCCTGGGCTGGAGTGCAGCGGAGCGATCTCGGCTCACTCCAAGCTCCGCCTCCCGGGTTCCTGCCATTCTCCCGCCTCAGCCTCCCGAGTAGCTGGGACTACAGGCGCCGCCACCACGTCCGGCTAATTTTTTGTATTTTTAGTAGAGACGGGGTTTCACCGTGTTAGCCAAGATGGTCTCAATCTCCTAACCTCATGATCCGCCCGCCTCGGCCTCCCAAAGTGCTGGGATTACAGGCGTGAGCCACTGCGTCCAGCCCATTTCCTAGTTTTATAAGGTTATATTACAGTACAAATCGCACTTTATTTATATTACTAAACACTATTAAGTGAAATGTGCAGAATAATCAGATTTTCTAGCTGACTGTGTTAATTTCTAAAAGCAAAGAGAAAATAACATTTATTGAATGCCTACTCTGTGTAAACCACTGTTAGGTATGGTTTTTGCTCCTAATATCTAAAAACAGCAAAAAACTAAAAGCTCTGAAGATAAAATGTATTGACTGGGTACAGTGGCTCACATCTGTAATCACAGCACTTTGAGAGGCCAAGGCAGGCAGATCACAAGGTCAGGAGTTTGAGACCAGCCTGGCCAATATAATGAAACCCCATCTCTACTAAAAATACAAAAAATTAGATGGGCATGGTGGTGGGTGCCTGTAATCCCAGCTACTTGGGAGGCTGAGGCAGGAGAATTGTTTGAAGCCGGGAGGCAGAGGTTGCAGTGAGCTGAGATCGCACCACTGCACTCCAGCCCGGGTGACAGTGTGAGACTCCATCTCAAAAAAAAAAAAAAGAAAAGAAAATGTATTACATCTTCCTCTGTGAATAAGGATGCAGGTTCAAAGACAGAAATAAGGTGCTCAAGGCCAAAAACTAGTAAAGGACTATTAACATCTGATTCCAAGATTTCTGATTCTCTCCTTTGTCTATTCCAAGTCTTAAAGATGTTTCCAGTTATTTATCTTAATAGCAACAAACTTTTCCATACACATTTCCGATAAACCATGCATTTAAAGGCTTTATTTTAGAAAAAATCACTCTGGCATGCTTTAACTGCAGAACTGTTCTTCATCCAGAATAGTAGCCCTCTTAACCAGAGATCTCAACACTTAAAAAAATTATACTTTTGGTCTCCAGATAATACACTGAAAGGTGGTATGGAATGCAAAGAAAAATACAACACTGTAATGGAAACCGGCAGCTCAAGATTCTGACTCATATCTGCAAAAAACTAGTAGTAAGATCTTGGCAAATCACCCAACTTCTTTAGACCTCAATTTCCATTCCAATATAATCAAGATGATCTTGAAGGTGCCTTGCAATTCTAGACATTATCTGTCTATTACTATATGTCATTTAAAAAGTGATTTTCAGTTATTCATTTAATGCACAATTTTACCTTGCTTTCAAAAAAAACAATAATATAGATCTGTTAAGTTCCCCCTGATATAATCCATAGATACTAACATGATTAAAGAATCTAAATGAAGATGACTTTTATTTATTTTAACTTTTTTTAAAAGAAAACACAGACTTCAGGT
Source organism: Colobus angolensis palliatus (assembly GCF_000951035.1). Taxonomy (NCBI): domain Eukaryota; kingdom Metazoa; phylum Chordata; class Mammalia; order Primates; family Cercopithecidae; genus Colobus; species Colobus angolensis. The sequence goes on along the minus strand of NW_012118487.1, from coordinate 5,943,406 downwards.
GAGACTATTTTGCTGAGGACTGTGTGTTGGAGAAATAAGTAGAAGAACAAAGAGAACAGTATTAAGATAAACTTTACTGTGTCAATTTATGTGTTAGTGTGTCTACTCCAATACCTGACCCATTTCTCCATCAAGATTCAGGCCTGTGGGCAACAGAAATGAGAAAATACTATAAAGCCAGGCATAGTGACTCACACCTGTAATCCCAGCATTGTGAGAAGCCGAGACCAGAGGATTGTTTGAGGCCAGGAGTTTGAGACTAGCCTGGACTACATAGCAAGACTCTATCTCTAGAAAAAATACAAAAATTAGCCAGGCGTGGTGGTGCACACCTGTAGCCCTAGCTACTTGGGCAACTGAGACAGGAAGATCCCAGAAGCTTGATCTTGAGCCCAGGAGTTCCAGGCTCCAGTGAGCTATGATTGTACCACTGCACTCTAGCCTGGGCTACAGAGCCAGACCCTGTTGTAAAAATAAATAAATAAACAAACAAACAAATAAAAAGAAAGAAAAACAAAGAAAATACTATAGATATATTGCTAATATAATACATCATTATTACAATTTATACAGACTAATTAGCTGAGGACTTTTTCACAGTTGAGATAGGTACAGAATATAATTTCCTTTAAATTGGGAAGGAAATTTAGGGCAAGAACTCTGAATATATTTATGCAGTTTAATTTTAAGGCTTTAAATCAATCACACATAAACTTATAGTCATCTCACATAGATGCTATTTTATTTCCTTTTGTAACAAAACAAATGTGTACACAAAGTATTTGAATTTTAATAACTGCAGAAAGAAAATTGGATATGCCCTATGAGACAATTAGCACCTACTAGTTTAACCTCCACAATGAATGAAAGGCTGCCTAACTAATGGGCACTTAAATCCAGATGAAGATTAACAAGTCCTCAGAAGATGATTTTTTTTTCTTTCTTTTAAGAGAAAGATAATGACAAATGAGTGTAGTATTCCTAATGAGGTAGGTCTATTTGTTTGTTTCCGTCGTCCTGGCAAATTCTCTAGGAAGATGGAGAAAACTCTCCAGAAAGGTTGAAAAGTGACCCTCCAGTGTGGCTGTTCCATCATTCACATTCAGAATCAGTGAGACTTTCCAACAAAGTAGACATTGACCGCATGAAACAATGTCGCTAGATTGTGCAGATTGCATGTGGGAAAATAAAATGCTCATGAAAATTGCCTCCTTGAAGTGAATGTCAGCATTTCTAAGTTTGATTTTTATTTTATTTCAGGGTCTTTTTTTTTTTTTTCTGTGAGAAAGCATTCCTAATATAAGTCAGTGACAAAATGATACGTAATTTTTTGCTTCTCAGGAATACATTTATTTCTTGATTTTAATCAAGTTAAAAAGAATCAATTGCTTCTAAATAGAGTTGTAAATACTACTGATCCAAAAAAAGGATCCATCTGCTAAAATTTGTAGAATATAAGGGGAGGAGAAAATGTATTTCGATATGTGATCTCATTAAGCGTAGGCTTTGGATTTGGCATGTTTTCATAGTTAATGCAATACATTCCATTTTGCATCTCATTTCATCGCTACGTTCTTGCAACTGAGAACATGAGCAGAAGCCTAAGAATCTTGATGAAATATTTAATCTCCTCAAAGATGATCATCTTTTCCCTTCCCTTCATTTTTTGTGACCTACCTCTGTACTACATTGCTGCAAAAATGATGAGCCATCTTTGGTCACACAAAATATATTTCAAAAAGTAAAATTCCCTTTATAGTAGCAGTCACTAGCATTTTGTCAGCTTGGTGCTGTGCATGGCCACAGGGGAATTAAAAAAAAAAAGGTATCAGGAATTCCCTTCACTGAAACTGGGGCGGAGGAACATTTCTGATGTGAACTCGAAAAGGAGAATATTGAAGCAAATCATCTGATGCGTTTGGACGAACTTCGATTTCACTTTTTTAATTTATTTTTCGTAAGGAGTATGTCCATGTCAAATCAGCAATTTTTATACTTTACACACTTCAATAGAAAATATGTCATCTTTTGTCTTTAATTCCACCTTTACTACAGAGGTGAAAGTGGTGTCATTTTATGTAATTGGCTACCTACAGTTCATTAGCGGAGGCAGCATCGTTAAGTCATACCGGAGCATTTGTAGGAGCTAATCTTCTGGGCACTCAGCATTCTCGTTGACTTTGTTAAAGGTAAGGGAGGTCAGACTTGGGTTCAACAGAGGCACTCTCCCACCAAGGAGACTGGCATGACAAAGTGATCGGTGTGTGTCACTTTTCATTAATCACACCATTTTCCTTTTCATGAAATACCAGCAGTTAATTGTTACTAAACGTGATTCGCAACACTCAGTGCAGCAGTTGAAGAACCAGAAATAGGCAAACAGATAAACACATTGTTTAGCTTGCAGGCAGTGAATGTTTGCTATTCAGAGGTACATCATGCATAAACATTGATTTAGCCATGAGCTCACACTCATTAAGCTTTTGCTGTTTCCAGAAAACCCTGTGGTCAGTCTAGGTAATAGCCAAAGGCAAGCACTTTTACCTGTATGGCAAGGTTACGTTCTATTTCAGTTGCCTGGTCTGAAATAAATCAGTTTCCCCAATGTTAGGCCACTGTGAGATTGCCATGGATTGGAACCAAGCGCACGAAACAAAATGCTTGCCTTTATGGTGAAAGACTCCTGGAGGGCAGTTTGTTGAGTTTGAATAAATATTTCATTAAGTTCAAGCGCCTGCACATGATTTTGGAAGCTGAGAATTCATTTAAATCAATGGAGCTTTCCAACTTTCTTTCATAAAAGGATACTTTTATTTACACACAATGAAGGAAACTTTTATTTTCCTTATCAGAACATCCCCATTTTTAAACCCATGTACAGCAAGTAATGGTACTTTAAAATATGCTTGGGGAACATGAGGCATTTGGCATGTGATGGCTTGTGGTTCTTCTATAGCTAGGTCCTTGTCCAGTTTGCCATTAGCACAGGATCTGTTGACCAGAAGCAGCCTTGTTCCATGCCATCCACCCACACCAGCAGCCAGCCTATACTCAATGTGCACTATGCAAATGTTGCTAGGCACACGACAAAGCCACTGAACAGTGCACACTATGGTCTTGTTAACTCAACAGTAGATTGTGACGGCAAATAGAAGTGAGCTTCTGATATGCAGATAGAGCAGGAACTGAAACTGAGGCTATGGACAATGTTCTGAGGCTTCTGGTCCTCGCTGTCATTCCTTTGCTTTTCTGTCCTCCAGTCCAGCAAGACATGGGATCAGTGCTAATGTGTTCAACTGCTTTCTTTGCTATTATGATACACAAATAAAATGGAAGAATTCAGCACAAACAATATGTGCTAATTGCCAGGAAGATTTCAAAAGACAAATTAAAATTGGAAAGATTGTTTTATCTCAAAAAGAAAACAGATTATCAAACTCCACTTCTCAAAGTTTTCTCAGTGAGTAATACGCTTGTCAAACAAAAGCGTGGTACATAGTACAGGGGAAAAACCATATTTTGGCAGAATGGAAAAAGTAATTTGATCAGATATATACAGATTTCTTTTTTGTAAAAAACAAATGGAGTGGTTTTCTTACATAAAATCTATTTTGCAAATAGCTTACCGATTCTGAAGAAGCATTTTCACAAAGAAAACTAAAGTTTAAAAATCCAGCCAATAATAATACATAATGTAAATGTAAAAACATATTTTACTCACCACTAAAAGAATTAGTCCTCATTGCATACACAGCTATAGTATTCTACTTTTTTTGAATCTCAGATTTCAACGTGTGTTCACATTTCATATTAGGGTAACTTCTGTGATCATTAACATTTATCATATTTAATTTTTAAACATTGGTCATTTTAGAGCATTTAGCATCTAATGAAACTGACACTTATATAAACTATGAATCGTCCCTGGCCAGTATGAAAAAAAAGCTAACATTTACTAAGCATTAACTATATGCCAAGTACTCCAATCATATTAACTCACTGAATTCTTGCAGCAACATATAAGGTAGGTGATATCATCATCGCGATTTTATGGAAGAGGAAGTATAGGGGCAGAGGGCTTCAGTATCTTGATGAGATCACACGGTAAGCACTGGAGCTGCTTTCAGACCAAAGCAGATGAGCCAGACTGACTGCTACTCAGTCAGTCACTAAAGGACACTGCCCCGACGCACATTCACATTCTAAGTTAACACGCCACATACGAGTCAAGTCTCTCCTGATTTCAGATGTGGGAGTTGCACACTGCATAGAAATGGCACAATCCCTTTCAAAAGACTGTGCATGTCTTCTCTTGGAGAGCCTTCTAGTCTCTGCTAAGTGCTTGGGGATTTGAATAAATTACCCTGAGGCTTTCTTTCCTACAGTGCAAAATATTATTTCTAATATACGTAAAGTAAGATTGCATAGTTTTAACATAAATGGATGCATACAGATCTAAGAGGGGAAACAGATAAGACCTAGTAACTGGATGATGGATTTTTGTCTTTAACGAGGTGCCATATTGATGCATTAAAACCTTCTCCCTCTTCCCTTTATGACTTCTTCTCCCTCGGACTCAGAAACTTGATCAGGGTCACCGTGTTTCCTGCTCTCTAAAGCAGAGCAAAGCGTAGGGATTCTTGGGAGGCTGTTTCCTCTTTGTAACAGCTGAGTTGGCTGACTTCACATTTCCTGTGTTGAGCAGGTGGAAGCAATGTCAGTCTGCCTAGCTAAGCTAATTTTCCTTTTCCTCTTGGCATCCAGGACTTATCTTCCTTCCTCTTTAATGGATGGAAGTTCTTTGGGGAGTTTTTTTCTTTTTTTTTTCCTTACCTGTGTAAGAAAACAGAAAAGCAGTGTATTGTTTTCTTCAACCTTATTAAATTGTGTTTCAACCTTGAAAAATGACCCAATGGTTCAGTGTCTCCTTGGGTGAGAAATATGACAGAATATTCAGATGTGGATAAAGCCTTGTCCCAGGCATACTGTCCAAGAAAGGAATGACATATAGATAGTATTCCTCTTGGTCTTCTCTGGAAGTACCAACTTCTGCAGTGAGGTAAGTGGATGTGGTCATTTGGCACTTCAAGGAGCTCAGTTCAACAACCCAAATAACATAAAAATAACTCCATGCTTCCCTCTTATCTCTTGAGGCTGTAAAGTTGCCACATAGCCCATCCTCTTTAAGCAACCCCTTATGTATTTTCCCTTTCGCTGTTCTGTGTTATTACCCTCCCAGTCATCGCCCCTATCTACCCCTGAGCCCACCCAAAGAAACTCCTCAGCTCCAGGGTCCAACCCACATTTCTCCCCCTTCCTACTGATTCTGCCTTGCAAAGTCAAAGAACTTAGCTGTCCCAGGAGGAATATTGTCAGCAGTAGGTGTGGGTAGGAGACTAAGAGACAAACATAAATTCTCCTTACCAGGTTGAGGGAAAGGGAAAAGTTGCAGCTTCTTGTATGTGAAGACCTTTTACCCCTCACCAGTATGTCATCCCTTTCCTCCTCCTCCCTCCTGTCTTCACTGTGACCCCCAAACAATTTTGTTCAGATACAAATTATTTTTTTTTTCATTCTGGTAGACCTTTGAACATACAAACACGAACTGAAATTATAACGGATGGACCCATACAGGAATTCTGTCATTTAGATCATTGGTTGTTGAAAGTTTCCTAGCTTATAATATTTACTCAGCCGCTGATTTGAGCTTTTTCTGCATATTCCTACATTGTGCTACACTAGGTGATGGGATTTTAGTAATAAAGCAGAGACCCCCAGCAAGGCCTGGTGGCTCACGTCTGTAATCCCAGCACTTTGGGAGGCCGAGGCAGGCAGATCACCTAAGGTCCGGAGTTTGAAACCAGCCTAACCAACATGGCAAAACCCCATCTCTACTAGAAACACAAAAATTAGCCACGCTTGGTGGTACAGGCCTGTAATCCTGGCTACTCGGGGGGCTGAGGCAGGAGAATCGCTTGAACCTAGGAGGCAGAGCTTGCAGTGAGCCCAGATCACACCATTGCACTTTGCACTCTGGGTACAGAGTGAGACTCCATCTCAAAAAAAAAAAAAAAAAAAGTGACCCCCCCCCCCCTACTCAATGGATGTAGGGTAGGTAGAGGGATGGGGAATGGTCATTAAACAAATCGACATCAACATAATACATTTATTTCAGTTATTATAAGAACTAAAAGAAAAAGTACAATCTGCATTGAAAATTACAAGAGTGAAGTATCTCCTGAAACTGGGGAGGGGGTTAGCCATTACGAAGAGTTTACTGATGAACTTTTAATGAATCAGTACATTCAAATATTATATGCAAGGCTTTAGAGAATTCCAGTTTGGGGGAAGTATGACTTATCTTTTCTGTGCTCTCTTTTGAATTTATTGTTTCCACTATGGAACACTTGAAAGAGAAATCTTTGGAGTCTGTATAGCTGGATAAAGTATAGCTAACTTCCAGCTTGCTGCTGTTTAACCATCATTTTCATTGATGAGAAATGACTTATGTGTTTTCATCATTGTTTTTCTCTTTGGTTGATAAGTAAAAGCAATGACATTAAATCTTAAGATCTTGAAACATCAGTTGTCTCTCTTTTTTCAGCTTAAATCTATACATTTCTTTAGGAAAGATAGCTAATCCATGCTGGGCTTAATACCTAAGTGATGGGTTGATAGATGCAGCAAACCACCATGGAACATGTTTACTTATGTAAAAAGCTGCACATCCTGCACATGTACCCTGGAACTTAAAATAAAAATAAAATTTATTGCCTATTTAGCAGTCATTTTACCCAGCCTCCCCTCCAAGGGAGCAAATTTTGTGAGGGTGAATAGTATGGACCTCTTCACAGGGTGCAACCACCCTAGGCTCCTAACCCTACACTATCGTGTACTGCTTTCATTTAATATAAATTTAAATCATTGAGCCTGGGCAACAAGAGCAAAACTCCATCTAAAAACAAAATAAAACAAAAAAAGAAACAAAAAGCAAAAAAATAATTAAGTCATTGTATTAGTTTGCTAGGGCTGCTGTAACAAAGACTGGATGTGGCTTAAACAACAGACATTTATTTTCTCATCATCCTGGCAGGTAGCAGTTTGAGATCAAGCTTTTGGCAGGGTTAGGTCCTTCTGAGCGCCATGAGGAGGATCTGTTCCAGGCCTCTCTCCTTGACTTAGAGATGCTGTTGTCTCCCTGTGTCTGCATGTGGTCTTCCCTCTGTCCGTGTCTTTGCCCGAATCTCCTCTTCTTATAAGGGCACCAGTCATATTGGATTAGGGCCCACCCCCAGTGAGCTCATTTTCACTTCATTACCTCTGATATGACCCCGCCTCCAAATCTCCAAATCCCTAGCATTCTGAGATCCGAGGGCAGGGGTCAGGGGGTGGTGCTGGGACTTCAATATGCGGGGATGGAGAGTGTGCAAAATTCAGCCTATAACAGTCATCTTTGTAAAGTCATCCATAGACTGGTTGTGACTGTTGCAGCATGGCACAGACCCAATTTTCAGAAAATTAGTAGTAAAGTAATACACAAGCCTATAGAAATATGCAATCAACATATTAGAATTTCATTCCACTGATGGGTAGGGTTCCCCAGATAAGTATTCTTCTTTATTGAAATAGAATGAATATTAAAGTACTTTTTAAAGCAATTTTATATATTCAATGTGATAAACTAGGAAAAAAAATAAACAGGCGAAAGAAGCTGGTTCCGCATTGGTTGACCTCACTGTGCTGTGAGAAACAGGGAGTGTCTCTCCTCTGCTCTCTGAGACCTATCAACATCACAGCTAAAACCTGGATTACAAGAAGTAATAGGGGAGAAATGAATAAGCCCAGGCTTCTGGCTGGATTTTCTCCATCGTGGGGCCATCTTAAGTCTTCTGATATTTGTTAGCCTGTGTTTTCATTTGTGGCCATTTCCTCTGGGTACTGAGGTCCTGAGCCCAACTATGTTAGCCTTAGCTCAGCCAGGTTGCCATCTCCCTGGTCCCAGAAGTTCCTACATAAGGATGTTAAGTATGTCTCACTTCTTCATCTCCCACAAGTGAGAATCTGGTTGAAGTACTAGACTGCAGGCCATACTGTTATATTCTCCAGGAGATGTACTAGAAAATGCTTTGCAGATAAATGGGTGGGATCTTAGGGCCTAGAAGAAGGGGACTTGCATTTTTCTACCTTTCTGGCTGGCAGCTTTGCTTGGCCCAAAATCAAGTTACCTGGAAAGTAACAACAGGGCGTGAAATCTAAAAACAAAACAAAACGAATACACTGTCTAGAAACGGAAAGCTGCTTTGTACTTTGGGTTTTATAATAAGTTTGAATAATTATTTTCTGCTAGACCCATTTTTCTCTCTAAATTGAAAAGAATCTGGCATCTCAGAGCAAAAAGTTCCACGTGCTAATGCAGCAGAAGAACACCATCTTTAGAGACTCATCTGAAACTCACACACAGAATAAATGACACACTAATAAAATAAATCTAGAGTTATTGATAACAAAAGTCACTGTCCCTTTCTGGGTGTTGGTCTTCTTATCTAAAATGGGATTTTGAGAAGTCCACAGCTAAGCGTCCAAGAGTGGTATGAAAATTTTGTCAGTGACTATACATGTACTAATTTTCTGAATAGGCAGTTCCTAAACTTCCGTAAGTGACCAAAGGCATCAGTGACTAAAAAAGTGTAAGAAATATCTGGTCAGATGACCTCAACCCTCCATATTTTTCCAGCTCTAGCATTCAATAATTATAGATACGATACTACGTGCCTGTTTTGAATCCTCCTTTTAACTGCTGTTATTAAGGATTTATTGGTCTAAATGCTATGTTAAGTACAAATAGAAAATTAGCATATATGGTTTGCTATGCATAATATCTCATGGATTTTAATAGAATCTGGTAATTGATTCATAAAAGGATAAAGAAAAGATAAATTATGGAAAAAATAATAGGATATAGCAGAAGTAAACAAATACATAATAATTCTTGGTCTTTTTTTTCTGCTTGCAACAAATGATTAATTAGTATGATTATTTATATTGATGCCTTCGAAGCTATTAAAAATTCTCAACATGTTACCTATGATTTTACTTTTCATTTCATTCCAGAAAGTATATTAAAGTGGGTGAAAAACATTGGGTCAATAATCTTAAAAAGCTTTACATATCATATTGTAATCCTTAAATATATTTTGCTTAAATTCTCTTGTCTAATTATCATATAGGCTAATTGTTCTTAAGCCCTAAATGGAATCGTAAAATAGTTATTTATAGATGTATTTTGATAAGATATAATTAGTTTTGAGGAAATGGCATGCCTTCATTATTTTAAATCATATAATAATTTGCAGACATAATTTGGTTTGACAGTATATACCATCGTGTTATCAGATTAGACAAACTGGTACCTTTAGAAACACATATAAATTTTAAAGTTTTATATTAGAACAAGATAAGAAAAAACTTAGTTGAACAAATTACAAAGAAAACATGAACATCAATTCAACCTTCATGAAGAAAAGGTTTGGGTTTGAGTTTTTGGGGGTTGTTTGGCATTTTTGGTTTTGTTTTGTTTTGTTTGGTTCTGTCTGTAAAATAACTGAAGGATTTTTTTTGTCCTAAAACCAACACTCTATGAAAATCAAATATGACCTTATTATTCTCCTGATCTGAGTCTCCAGTAATATTCTCAATCTTCTCTATGCCTTTAAAAGAATACTGATACATGGATCCTGTTGCCAGAGATTCTGATCTGAGTGGTCGAAGGATGTTTTAAAGCTCCTGGGTGATTCTAATGTGTAGCCATGCTTGAGAAACACTGCCTTAATGAAATGAGAGTTTTCGGAGGATGGCTAATGCCATGTTTGCAGTCAGCAACATCGAGATAGGTCTAGAATGTTCTGGCTTGTCAAAAAGCAAGGATAATTTCAAAAGTATCTGAGATAGGGCTAAAATGTAGAAAGAATCCAACTTAAAAGAACTTCCAAAATTGCTGCCATTTGAGTATCAAATAGAAAACAGATAGTCAATTGGAGTAAGCAGAATTTATAAAAACCACTAAGTTTGTAATGATATTCACAAAAGCTGTGTATGTTGAGGAGCAATACAGATATAAAACTGTGCTGAAGGAAATATGTGTTTCCTGTAATATTTATAGAAGACACTATACATTAATCAGTCTAAATTATTTATTCAAAGTTTCCTAGATTCCTTATTCATCAAGTATTTGAATGCCTACTGTGTAGTAGGTCTTGTTTTACCTGCTACAGTAGGACACAGAGGACACAAGAGATACATTGTTGATTTCAATAAAGTTCTTGACTTCAAGCAATGCATATTCTAGCTAGAGAAGACTGGGGTGACAGACATATATAATAACATGTCAGTGAGTGCCATGAAGAAAAGTAGCCCCAGGGTATGAGGATAGAGAGGTAGGAAAGTGTGAGACTATTGTAGAGATCACTATTGGGAATGTCTCTAAAATTTTAATATTTGAATGAAGACTGAGTAATGTGAGGGAGGCAGAATATTCCAGGCTGAGGGACTGCAAGTGCAAAGGCCCTGTGGTAAGAATGGTCACCAAGAATACCAGCATGGCTGAAGCAACAAATAGAGGTCAGCGGGATGGCCCCTGGCCAGATCACATACAGGGCATTGGAGGGACAGGGTCTGGCTGCTGCACGGATGTGGATCATAGGAGGGGACAGCCATGGAAACAAGATTAACTGGGAGACTAGTTGGGAGTCTAGAGATCAGTGTGGATAAGGTGAAAAGTGGTTAGATTCGGGACTTATTTTTTGAAGTAGCCTTCAGAAGATTTTTTGATGGATCGGGAGTAGCATGTTGGAGAAAGGAGAAACTCAGGGATGAATCAAGTTTTTGTTTTGCATGACTAGTAAAGAGCAGTGCCCTTTCCTGAGCTAGAGAGACTGAAGAAGTGTATTTGAGGTGTAGCAGGAAGAATCAGTAATTTACTCTGGACACATTAAATTTGACATGCATGTTAAATAGCCCAGTGTTGGGAAGGCAGTGGGATATTTCACAGGTAAGCTCAGGGACATGTTGGCTTTAGAAACAGAAATTAGAGAACCATCAGCACATACATAGTTTTTAATGCCATGGTACCAAATAAGAACCTAGAGAGAAATCAGAGAAGAGGCTTGAGGACTAAACCCTGAGGTACCACCAGTTAGAGGCCAAGAGGAGTTAGAGGAATAAAACAAGAGCCATTAAGATAGAAGAGCCAATAAATAGGAAGAAAATCAGAAAAGCGTTTTCCAGGAAGTCAGGTTGCATTTAAAGGAGAGAGTGATAAACTTCAAAAATACTGACGAGGACCAAATAAGATGCAGACTGAGAAGAGCGCATTGGATCTGGCCAAAGAAATGAGGTAGACTGGGTGTGGTGGCTCACACCTGTAATCTTAGCACTTTGGGAGGTCAAGGCGAGCAGATCACAAGGTCAATAGGTCCAGACCATCCTTGCCAACATGGCGAAACCCCATCTGTAGTAAAAATACAAAAATTAGCTGGGCATGGTGGCACATGCCTGTAGTCCCAGCTGCTCAGGATGCGGTAGGCTGAGGCAGGAGAATCGCTTGAACTTGGGAGGCAGAGGTTGCAGTGAGCTGAGATTTCGCCACTGCACTTCAGTCTGGCAACAGAGTAAGACTCCATCTCAAAAAAGAAAAGAAAAAAAAAAAGAGAGAGAGAGAGAAAGAAAAAAAAGGAGAAATGAGGTAGTAGCTGAGGAGAAATATGAGACACCTCTGATTCTAACTGGCAATAGAGAAGGGTACTTTTAAATATAATGCATATATTGTTTACTAAATTTAAATAAATACCGTTCATCCTCACCATTTGCACTAGACCTGGTGTAGGGTAGAACAATATAAATTACCTTTTCTACATTAGAAAAATTACCTAGGTCTAAAATAACTACAAATTCACATGCTTTGACTTTTGTGTTCTAGGTGATCAAATCAGTTGTGCAGAGCTAGGCTATCCAACAAGCCACATATGTGCAAGAACTGATATAAACGTGACTGAAATTATTGCAAATAATTAGAATCTCTAGAAGAGGGGAAAATACTAAAAATACCATAATTCAGTCAATAAATCATTTATCAGTTTAAATCCACTGTGTGCCTCCAGGAGGTCCCCAGCACATCCGGACATAGAAAGCCTGCCTCTGAAAGGATAGAGTGAGTCAGAACTCCTGGGAGCCAAGAATACTATTTCTAGACCCAAGTGTTTTAGACTTGAGATCTGCTTCAGTTCTTGGATCTTGTGAATCTGAATCTATTTGAAAATGTCAAATAGAAACAAAACAATCTGATTTAACATTTTAAAAAGTAATACAAAATAAGAGGTTGCAGTTATAAAATAAAAATTCAACAACATCAGCAGTAATGTCAATGAATGAATGGAAGACCCTACCTTGTGATCTACAAATTTTCAAAGTTAAAGGAAACCCAACTTGGTGGCCTTCCATTCTTGTTCTCATTAAGCTCAGCATTTCCTTAGAAGGCAATATTGTTAAGTTCATGAGCACAGACCTTGAAGCCAGTTTGTCCAGGTTCAAATCCCACTCCTACTTCCTCTTGGCTGTGTAACCTTAGATAATTTCTTTTCCAATCTCTGTGCCTTTGTTTGACCAGTTGAGCAGGATGGGTGGGTAGTGGAACCTACCTCAAAGGGTTGTTGTGAAGAGCACATGAATGAATCATGTGTAGTGCTTCGAACAGAGCCTGGTCTGTGGTCAACCCTAGGAAAATGTTTATAGTGATCCCCATTATTTTTGTTTTGGTATATTTATTATGGTATAAATACAAAACATACAATTATTAGACAAATTCCCCATTTTTATTTTGTATTAAGTCAAAAGAGAAAATATTTCATTTCATTTATTCCCTCTTCCTCACTCCTCCCCAACTCCAGTCAATCAGTTCACAGGCAATAGCAAGGTCAAAGGAAGGAGCATTGAGAGACCTTTGGTTCTGATACCTTCTGTAGACTTTAAGGCTCTGATATGGTTTGGGTCTATGTTCCCACCCAAATCTCATGTTGGATTATAATCCCTGACGCTGGAGGTGGGGTCTGGTGGGAGGTGATTTGATCATGGGGGTGAATCTTTCGTAAATGCTTTAGCACCATCCCCTTGGTGTTGTTTTTATGACAGAGTTCTCACAAGATTTGGTTGTTTAAGTTTGTGGGACCTCCGCACTCTCTTGCTCCCACTCTGGCAATTTGAGAGGCATCACTCTCTGTTTGCCTTCCACCATGATTGTAAGTGTCCTGAGACCTCCCCAGAAGCATAGCAGATACCAGCATCATGCTTCCTGTACAGCCTGCAGAACAGTGAGCCAATTAAACCTCTTTTCTTTATAAGTTACCCAGTCTCAGGTATTTCTTTATAGCAATGTGAGAATAGACTAATATAAGCCCCTATTACTCCCTCAGTCCATATTTAATTGTTTTATTTTTCCCTCTCTTGGGAAACAGATAGAATTAATAAGTACAGCGGGACTGCAGTTCATTATACCAATGTATGTTATGTGAAGATCTTGACTTATCTTTCTTATAACAATAAATATCTGATTTCTTAAAAATAGAAACTACAAAATTTCTCTTTTAAAAATTGTGAAAATATCAGTAAGAATGATTCAACAAGTAACAGAATCCTCAGCTAAAAATTGATTTGTTTAAAAAGAAGACTTCTTTTCTCATGTCACAAGAAGTTGGGATATAGAGGGGGACTTCAGGGTTGATTAATTAATTAACTCAGGACCATCATAGAGGAAGCAAGTTCTTTCTATTTTGCTCTCCAACTATCCCATAATCACTATGAACATTCACAGGTACAAAAGGGAATTCTTTATTCTTTATATTTTTGAGAGCTAGGAAGCCTTTCCCAGAGTACCCACAGCCAACTTGTCCTCACATCTCATGGACCAAAATTAAATTGCTGACACCTTCTAAAAGTGAAAAATAATTACAAGCAAAATGATTGGTTGAAACTAAGTGTGCCTTTGTCACTGGTAGAAGAGTCACTTTCCATGGTCTCATTGCTACAAAGAAGAGGGTGAACATCTGAATAAGAGCAGGTCTTCATCTGCAGAGAAGAAATGGGAGGCATGGACTCGGTTAGACCACCAACAGGATCTTACAGTTGGTGAGCTCCTAAATGTTGCTGGTCAAGAACAAAGGGATATGCTTTTTGAAACCCCATTATGTGGGATGATGGAGTTAAACCTCACCACAGTCAGTCATATTGCCCTAAGACAAGTCGAAGGAGGTATTGTAGTATCTCCTTTGTTGTGAAACCTTTGCCTGGGTTGAGGGAAAATCTCCTTAGTCACTTCCCCCAAAAGTAAGGCCTCCATGTGCCTTAAACATTTGGAAATCACTCCTGGTGTTTTCCAAATTTTCCATACTCCTGGTATGTACTTAGTACTATCTGCCCTTAAAAAGATGTAAAACAGCCACATCTTTATAACTAATTATTGCCACTACATTACTTGTGGTTTGGGCCACCAAGATTGAGAACCAGTAGAGTAGATGTCCCTATACTTTCTTCTGACCTCAGAATTCAATTATTCCATAGTACCAAGATATGTAATTAGACTCTCAAATTCTCACAGAAAAAAAAAAAAAAAAAAACCTGTAGATTGGTTATTGCCATTTTTTTGTATTATCGTGTCACACTTCATTTTTATTTCTAAATGCTCATGGTGATCAAGGTAGCCTTAGCCAAGACAGCATTTCCCACAGAATGTCAGTATTCTGGCGGTGGGATCAAATAAGTTTCACAGGTTAAGATAGGTACTTTGTGGGGTCTTTCATATGCTACCTGCTTCGTGACCTGCTGAGGGAGGCACATGTATCCTCAGATATTCTTACTTGAGGAAGAAGCCCTTTTTACATGGACCATCCCCTGGGCATAGTGGTCCTCAGAAAACACTTTGGGAAACACTGAGTACATTTCATTGCATGCGAGACGGTGCACTGAAAATTTTAACTTGGGGTCAGGTGCGGTGGCTCATGCGTGTAATCCCAACACCTTGGGGGGCCAAGGCAGGGGGAGCACTTGAGGCCAGAAGTTCAAGACCAATCTGGCCAACAGGGTAGGACCTCATGTCTACAAAGAAGTTAAAAAAAAAATTAACGGGGTGTGGTGGCACACGCCTGTAGTCCCAGCTACTTGAAAGCCTGGGGTGGGAGGATCACTTGAGCCTGGGAGGTGGAGTTTGCATTGAGTTATGTTCATGCCACTGCACTCCAACCTGGATATCAGAATCACAGAGCAGGAAGCTATCTCAAAAAGAAAGAAAGACAGAAAGAGAAAACCTCAGGCTCACTGGAGGAACAGATGATTCAGAGCCATAATGGCAGAGCAGACCATCCTATCCTATAAGTGGTTTGACAGTTCAGGAAGAAGCCAGCCTTGTGGCTGTGATCAGTGTGTATTTTCTCGCTTTGTCTTCCTTTTAAGAACACATTAAAGTGAAAGAAGTCCATTCCTCCCTCCATAGGCCAGCTCTTTCTGTTAAAAATGTGGATGTGATGCTGGAATTATTTTATTATGAAAATTTAAATATTTATAAAGATAGGCAACATAACACCATTCTTATTTGTTTACCTTTTATTTTTTCAATGAATATTTACTGAGAACCATCTATGCAAGAAAAGTAGAGCAAAGACAAATAAAATATATGTGTTGCCTGTGAGATTCTAGTTTAGGAAACTTCACAAAGTTTTAAAATCTACAAAGAGATAAATGTTCATTTCTATTGAAGTTTTCAGAAGCAATGGACTCAATATTAATACCAACTAATTGTTTTACAGCACTTTGAAAAATACATTCACAGATAATTCTTTGAGATTTTGCTGGCATATTCCAGTGGGAAAAAGAACTGAAGGTCACCAACATTTGCCCATTTTCTTAATTATACACGGTAGAGCAGGGTCTGGAATCTTCAGTTTAATCCCACACTTTGAGAACCACTACTGTATACATTATTCTTTGCTTCATTCTTACACTTAAGATTCTACTATGGCAGTTACCTCAGCAATAGAGAAGTTCTATGTCTTTTAGTGCTGCCTAGTACTCCATTGTGATGATGTACCGGAGTTTGTCCCACCAGTTCAAATGATGCATATTTGAGTTGTTTTAAGTATTTAGATATTACACATAGTACTGCAGTGAATAGCCTTGTGTATATTTCTTTCACTAGTCTTGCTAATCTAGTACGATTGGGATAGATTCCTCAAAGTGGGGATTCTCGGATATGGGAAAAATACATATGTAAATTCTTAACTTCCTCTTAGCTGGTGATTCAAGATAGTTTATACATATTATACTTTTATGGAAAAAATCCATTATTTCTAAATTCATGTTTCTTTCATAATTTCACGACAAACAGATCCTATCCCAAACAACAAAGTAACTACATTCTTTGGTTTCTTGTGGAAAATACTGAAAGGACTAATTTGAATTAAAAAATCCTTTAAACAGAGCAACAAGCAAAATATCAAAAATGGATAACACTTTGATTAAAATTTGATATTTTAAAATACATTTTTAAAATTTAGAGCTTATTTATACTAAAAATAAGACAATATACTGGTAAGAGCATAGATTAAGATATAAAATTTTCTATATTTGAATCCTAGATATTGACCTAAAACAATAAAGAAACTGAGTAAGCCTCAGTTTCTTTGTCTATGAAATAGAAATGACAAAAAGAGTGCCTATTTTCAGGGTGTGCCACTTTCAAAGATAAAAATAGTCAATCCACAGAAAGAGTTTAGCCTAGCATTCTCAATTTTATCAGAACACTGTGCTCTTTCTTAAATTAATATTTTATAATGTCCCATTTACTCTCTGGAAAATAATTCATACGTAGTATCACCTAAGTACATAGATAATTTTAAAAATGAATATTTTGCCCAAGATATTATTTAAAGAAAAAGAATGAGGAAACCAATTTATAATCAAATAATATGTATTGTTCGTGTAAGTGATCGTGCATAACAAATCTAAATGACAGAATGAAAGGTAAGATGCTTGCCCTTAAAGCATCTTGATGGTGGGCCGGGCATGATGACTCAAGCCTGTAATCCCAGCACTTTGGGAGGCCGAGACGGGCGGATCACGAGGTCAGGAGATCGAGACCATCCTGGCTAACACGGTGAAAC
>NW_012118487.1:5879953-5926155 GCF_000951035.1 Colobus angolensis palliatus | reverse complement strand
TACCCGGGAGGCTGAGGCAGGAGAATGGCGTGAACCCGGGAGGCGGAGCTTGCAGTGAGCTGAGATCCGGCCACAGCACTCCAGCCTGGGCGACAGAGCGACACTCCGTCTCAAAAAAAAAAAAAAAGCATCTTGGTGGCTACAGTACACACAGGTGTACTGAATCTGCAGCTCTACCACTAATTATTGGCATTGGCACGCATGATGTCAATGGATGACTTTAACTTTTGTACACTTCTGACCAAAGTACAGTCTTTCCTTGATTTACATGGTAACTGAATCCTGGGAAAATCTGGTGCACATTCCAACTATGCAAAAATACTTTGTATTTTAATGTAAGCTTTTAGGTTGAGCCAGTTAGGCTGAAATGATTGTAAAGTGCTGTTTTCTCTGTATGGGTACACAGCGAGATTCTTCATCGGGTAGAAATGACCCAGGACTTCTTGTACCACTGGCATCTTTCCACTACATGTCAGGACCTCCTGTCAATCATTGGGACAACCAAAAATGTACCCACAAATTTCCAAAATGCCCTAGTGGGCAGTACCAACTCTATTGATGGCACTGGCTTGGCAAATTCTTGACTTGTAAGTACTTAATAGATATTGGTGATATGATGCTTATTATTTTTCTTAGTGGCCCCACAGATAATAATAGGATCACACTTATTCCTCATACAGATGATGCTTGACTGCACTAGTCATATGGTCATCAACAACCTTTGAAAATAACTAACGCCGCTACAGTTAGTCCATTGCATGGTTTTATGTAAAGGCTCAGTTTACATTTTTAAACTGAAGAAATTACACTACTATTCATATGTAACAAGTTAACAAAATGTGCAATAAAAATGAAAGAAGCATCTGTGTTTGGATTAAAATTTACTGATTTTAACAGCAATATTGCAAAATGGTTAAGAGTCTAGACCAGAGCTATCATTAGAAATATAATCTTAGGCACATATATAATTTAAAATTTTCTAGTAACCACATTAAAGAAGTAAAAAGAAACCAATTTTAATAAAGTAATATATGGATTTTATTCTCTATCAATTAAATTAATTATAATATGCCTTTAACCCAATATATCCAAAATATTATTTAAGCATGTAATCAATATAAAAGTTATTGATGAGATATAGTACATTGTTTTTCTTACTAAGTGAAGTCCTGTGTCTGTTTTACACATGCAGCACATATCTCAATTCCAATCAGCCGTATTTTACTTGCTCAGTAGCCCTCCATTGCTCTGCCTACAACACTGGCTAGCACAAGTCTAGTTGCATGTAAATCAGGCTTCCTGGGTTTGAATCCCAGATTTCCCATCTACTAACTATGTACCTTGGTCTATTTTTCTTAACCTATCTGTGCCTTCAGTTGGTAATCTGTAAAATCAGAGTCATAAAAATAGAGTCTACATCAAAAGGCTTTGTGAGAATTAAATGAGATAACATGTATAAAATACTTAGAAGTGACACAAAGTAAGTCCTCATTAGAGGGTAATCAATATTATACGGGTTTAACTTATATATGCAGAGTTTATCAAAACAATAAGAGAAAAATATCAATATCAAAAGCTGGGGTGAAAACAAGGAATTTCATCAGTCGATATCATAACTCATATTCATATACGTTAGTAATTATATACTAACGTATATAATTCATATACGTTAGTATATGAATTCTCCCTTCTCCACCCCACTCCTGGTTCCACTCCCCCAATACCTCATCAACAAAAACTGTTTCTCAGAATACTTCTTTCAGTTTGGAATTATTAGCACATATTCTTGCCAACTTTGGTGGAGAAGCAGAAGCACAGAATGTACTAGTCTTTTAGCCACTCCTGATTCTGAGTCTTAGAGCTTTGATTTGATTTTGATCCCTTAGCACATACCATGTGTTAAGGGATGTATGGATTTGAATCTAGAAGTTGCCTGCTGGCTTCTAAGTAAACAGGAATTTATGCAGGCAAGATCATTCACATCATTATTTCATTGTCGGGCCCCTTGCTGAATGGCACATTAGAAGTATGTGAATGATCTAGGAGTTGAATGTGGATGCACAATTATTGGCAGGCCCCATGTAATAGGAGTTCTGTCTTTATTTCTTTGTCCGTGACAAACTTTTTCATGTCAGAGAGAAAAAATTGCAGGAGATGATCACGGGGTGTAAAAATGTCCTAGTAGAGATATTTTAAGTTTTTCTTTTATTCTATACACAACAGACATTCTTTTATTTTCAACCTGATGGTTCCATTTTCTATTTTTTAGTGATGCTGATAGGCACTGTAAGTAAACCAGATAATAGACTCTTAAAGTTTCTGTGTGCAAATTGAAAGAGCACATTATAGTGCCTGCCTTTCCTGAGGTCTTGCAGTCTAACCAATATGGTATATAAATACGACACCAGCGGAAGTTATAACAATGGTTTCTGTCAGCCTGTCTGAGATGGCTAGAGAATAGCTGTAGGGAATAGCACAGTAACCCAGAAATGTCCAGATTCTTCTGGCCCCTTTTATTGTGATAAATCTCTTGTGAACTTTGCAGAGGTATTGTTTGCATCTGGTATATCTCTGTCTAGAATGTGTATCTATTCCCCCTTACTGAACGATGTGGCACAAAATCCAATTCAACTGTATTAAAAAAATAAAACATTGTGCAGGAGGGGAGTAGAGATAATGCATTTGAATAAGATGAATTAACTGCTTTCTATACCTTCACGGGATAAGATGTGAATAGTGCAAGATCGTGTACGTTTAAAAATCTTAAACTGTTCTCTTCTTATAACAGAAAAATGCCTCTTCTGGATGCTAGTTTACTGCAGGATACATGAGATAACTTGCTAACTGAGAAAACTGGGGCTGTGCATTCTACATAATATTGTGTTTTTCCTTAATAAAAGAATAAAAAGGAAATAATCGTAAATGCTGGCAAAATATTACATTCAGTTAAATATTTCTAAATGTATGTTTGAAAGAAATTAGTGAGGAGTATAAAAGAATGGAAGAATACAAGCTTGGAAAGACATAATGTCAATCTTTTATGAAATAACATTCAAAGATTTCCTGTGATCTTGGAATTGGATCATTTTCTTCTCAGCATGAAACCTCCATAGCTGACTGCTTTTGGATCATACACCATGCGTGAACCCATCACTGAAACTTTGTTTCTTCCACATAAGCTAAATGTCCTATGGAAAACTCAGTCTACCTAATTCTTACATGTCACCCAAGGTTCAGTTTGAGTCCCATCTCACCCATTAAGTCTTCTCAAACCTCCATAACTCATGATTATGTCTCTTTTTATCTCTTATAGTGGATTTTAGTCTAATTTGCTAAGCACCTGTTGTATGTCCAACACCACAGCTAGTAAGAGATGAAGCCAGGATTTGAATTCAGAATGAATCCAAAGCTTACCAAGGGTTTGATTGCAATGGAAATTGCGTATTTAGGTTCATAAATGTAAAATGACCGTCAATTATTCCAGAGTTTCTAGGCTTATGTGGACCAGCCTCTCATCTGTAATCTCACATTGTTTTTCTCTGTTTCGCTGTATTAAATTGCAGTGGAATGTGTCCAGCTGCCCCTCTGGACATTCCTGAAGGTAAGGATTAGTTTGGCTTTTCATCTTTTTATAGTCGGCAGTAGGAAGCTGCAGCCCTTAGGTATGTGTTTACCAGTAAAACAGACACTGCTTATGCATGGCCAGAGTTTCTTCTTTATTTCATATATGTAAATACAAGTGAAAAAAAATATAGCTGTAATTCAGGCATCAGGATTCTCCCTAGAAAATCTACACGCCCAAACCAAAAGAGTTCTAAATGATGCTGAAAGGGCTTGGGTGCTGTCTTCATCAGTTGGGATGCTAGAGCAAAGTACCATAAACTGGATGGCTTGTAAACAATGGACATTTATTTCTCACGGTTCAGGAGGTGGGAAGTCCGAGATCAAAACATCAGTAGATTCAGTGTCTAGTGAAGGCTTTCTTCCTCATAGGTTATGCCGACTCACTGTGTCCTCACATGGTGGAAGCACAAAAGGGCTCCTTGCGGCCTCTTTTAGAAGGGCACTAATCCCAATTATGAAGGCATAGCCCTTATGACCTAATTATCTCCCAAAGGCCCCACATCCTAATCCCATCACCTTGGGGGTGAAGGTTAAAACACATGAATTTGGGGGAATTCAAACGTTCAGTGTGGGGCAGACAGTAGTGTTTTCAAGTGATAGAAGGTAACATGTAATTGTAAGCAATAGTCTCTATCATAAGTTTAACTTACACAGAATTTAAATGATGCCTTGATGCTCGTTAAAGTGAAATCTGGAATCTTGGAAGTAATGACTCAGTAAATACCTCTGGGTCTCTTTGCTGATTCACAGCCACCTCCTAGGATTCGTATTTGGTATTCAATTCCACAAATATATATTATGTGCCTACTGCATGCATGTTTCGTTTGTTTTATATTAATGCAATGCCTCTACTGTGTGACATTCTCAAAAGACCTTGATATCTTAATGTGCTGGATAACTATTTTATAAGAACAGCTCTTTATGAAGCTGGGTCATATATGTATTCTAATTTTTATCATATATTTAGATTTAAATATTCAAATATTGAACAACAAATACTTCAAAATCAGCATTTCATTCTTTTTCTCCTCTTCTGAGACAGAATCTCGATCTTTGAGAAAAAATACTAATAACAAATAACAGTTTCCATGGCATTATTTTGATAATAGACTAAGAATAAACAGAGAACAATGAATTAAAACTCCATGTTAGTACTGTTATATTTTTCCCATTACTATTCTAAGCCAGTATAATTCTCCCAAGATATTCCTATTTGATGTCATTTTTTATTTCATGTATCCTGATTATGATTATTTTGATGTGTAACAGTATTACGTTCCAGTTATGTGTGGTGTTACAGGCTGCATTTTTATACCAATTTTCCCTCACCCACTGATTAAAAGTATTTATATAGGGCATTCCTTTTCTGAAATTAAAAATTAGCTTGGATTTTTTCATAGACAAGCTGTATTTTAAATGATTTTGTATTGAAATATGTATTGGGTACATATTGTGTACATTTAAAACTATAAAGTCCTTTGATTTTTTTTTGACAAACACTCAAGAATTCCTACATCTGACAACAGTCTTTTGAATATTCTCAGTGGGAGGAAGTCTTTGTCCTTTGAAAGCATATTTGATTTTTTTGAAATTGCCAAAAGTTACTCAATGTCAAATCTGTGAAATAATTTTGGTGATCACACTGGGCGATATTATTTTTGAAAAAAATGAGTTTGGACCATAAAGGTAAGTTTTCTTGTGTGAGTCATAAACTAATTCTGAAGGAAATCCCTCTGGAGAAGATCTAGTGAAAGATCCGTCACTGAAACAAGGTTTCCAGTGGGGTGACTGTGAAGTGAGGTGGCCAGACCCTGAGAGACTGATGCCAGAACAGGGCCTGCCAGAACCACATAGGAGAGACGCCTGATGCAGATGAGCATGAAGGCAGAGTCAGGGACAGCATCTCTGATGAACCACCTCCTGAATTTATGACTGATTAATAGCATTCAGATAAATACCAAGGGTAAGAAAAAAGGTCATTCCAGGAGGGGGGACCATTATGTACAAAGGCAGAGAGGCAAGAAGATACATAAAATATCATTCTGTAAGGTTGGAGGGTAAGTTTGGCAGGAGATGATGTTGAGGAAAGAAGCAAGGTCAAAGTAGAGTTGTGAATGTCATGGTCTGAAGTTCAACCCTTATTCTGCAAGTTGAGAAATGTCTTGATTCTTTTTAAGTAGGCCCCTACCTACACATAGTCAAATAAGGATGGAATGCTCACTCTGGCAGTTGTACAGAAATGGAATGGGTAGGGTAAGATCTGGGGAGGAACAGGAATGCAGCCAGGGAAGATGGAAGTCAAACCTATGTACGGATAGCAGAAAGGGAGTAATTACAAAGATTTCAAAAAGGCAAAGTTAATGACCTGATGGCTTAGTGTGGGCAATAAGAATATCTAAAAGTAAGAAGTAAAAGATAGTGTGTAGCCTCTTAGCTTAGACTATGGGGTAGATGGTGTGACTGTCACTGACTTAGAAAATATAGAATAGGAAAACACATCCCACATTCAGTTAGGATGTGCTGATGCAGTAGTGCCCATGGGAGATGCATGTGGATTTGCCACTAAGGTTGGTCAGTATTTGGTTGGGAGATCTGGGGAGCAATCTAACAGGACATAAAAATTTAGAGTCAACAATGGACAGAGATGAGGCTGCAGAGTGAATGTAATCCATTCAAGGGTTTGTAGACTGAGATGAAAAAGAAGATCATGAAATACCTCTAGCGAGCCACAACTGTCAGGCTAGTGTGAAAAGATTCAAAGGACACACAGGAAGAATGGAAGGATAGCAGAACTTGGGATCAGGGCATAATGGAATCCAAGGGAAACAGGTGTTTTAAGAAGAAGAAAGAGGTCATTGGTGTCAAAAGCCTAGACTAGTTAATGACACATAGTAACCAATCAAATACTGGCTGGATGAAACTTCTAGGTAAATTACATGAAGACTTAATAATATCCACCAGTGATGACAATTGCCAGAGTAAACCCTGTGGAGTATATGGATAGAAACCCTATTGCAATGAAGTTTAGGAGTGAGTGGGAGGGTTGGAATTAGAGACATTGACTATAGACCACTCTTTCAAGGAAACATAATTTTAAAGGAAAAGAAAGGAAGTCTGTAGTCCATTTCTTCATTTCCATTATTTTTCTTTCTCTTTTTGGTAGAGTACTGTAGCTAGAAGTATCATAAGGATCAGAGATTTGTTGTTTTGAGTAGTTGTGTCTAATATGTTTCTCTGATTTGAAAGTCAATAATTATTTCTAGTAGGAGACATGGAAAATGCAGAAAAGCATAAAGAATAAAATTAAAATTACTCATAATGTATTTTACTTTATATATATTGTATCTATACAGTACATTTTAAAATGAAATTGTGATAATAGTGTGGACACAATCTGTCTCTTTATTCAATCTTTATATTTTGTGATGATTAATTATCTTCTCTGTTCTTCAGTGTTCCTCAAAAGTATGATTTTTAATGACTGCAGATACTCAATAATACACTCTGGGGAAGTCACTGGGAAAAGCCATAGGTGAGTCTTGGTAAGCACAGGACTCATCGTGTGTAGGGGTCTAGAAGGACCACAATGGGCCAGGCTTGATGGACAGTGGAACCACTATCAAGGAAGGAAGCTGCTCTATATTTTTTTGCTTCCGAGCTCACTATGGCCTACCTCCTCTCTCAGGACTTAATTACAGCACAATACTGACTCAATAAAATGTGCGTTCTACTAAGCCAGAAAACAGGGACATGGAGGGGACACCAGAAATGTCATCAGCAAATCATCAAGATTAATAAAGTACTGGTCTAGATCAGACTCAACCAGGCATCTGTCCTCAATTTCAATTAGTGTACAATGATGTTGGGTATGTTGGTGAAATCAGCCCTCGGAATTGTCTCTTAAATCTCTGAAGTCATTGCAATCCAGACTGACTGTCTACTGCATCTCGTGTGACCCTGTCTTCCTAGAATCTCCATTCATTATCCTCCTTTGAATTATTGATGGTTTACTTCTGTGTTGCTTTTTTAATTTCTTGGAATCCATTTCTTCATTTCCATGATTTTTCTTTCTCTTTTTGGTCCAGTACATTCCCCAGTAGCTTAATCAGAAAGGAACATGGTGGGGGGAGGGGGGTTAAATGTATTTCTGTTGGATATCTGAAAATACCTTTATTCTGCCCCCAGTTGATGGATCATTTAGCTGGGTATAGAATTCTAAGTTGGAAATACTTTTCCTTCAGGATATTGAAAGGTGTTGTTTCGTTGTCACCTAGTTTTCTGTGATGCATTTCAAAAGTTGTTCTGACTTTATGTATGATCAGATTTTGTCTCTCTGAAGTCTTGTTGAAATTTGGCTTATTCACAAGTTCTTAAGTTTCACAGTGATGTGCACCAGTAATGTTCTATATTCATCTAGTGGGCAGCAAACTAAGTGGATTCTGGAAATTTTATTGAATCATTTTATTGATGGTTGTGGGAAGACAATTCTCAATGGGTTTCTGATACTCCAGACCTACACAGTCTGGACATTCTGGGACAAGAACATCTTTTATTAGCAAACTTTAGAAACTAGAAATAGTGTGTTCCTCTAAAGAGACATCCCAAAGTGGTAAAGAAGAGCCATTTACTTTTCTCCCTGGAGGTATTTGTTTACATTCCAGGATGATGAGCAATCTCTTTCTTTATGGAAGGGAGAATGAGCAGATGTGCCAGCAGGCCTATAAAAGCTCAGAGTCATGTAAAACATGGGATGTTTCTCCAGTGGTTCACCTCACTGCACACACAGGTAAAATCCAGTTCCTTTCATGTTGCCCTGTGCCATTTGGAGCATAGAGAACCCACAAAAGAACTTTTCCAGCTGCTGGTTTTGTTATGGGTAATAAATGATTTGTTTCTCCAATTCAGCGATGTTGCATCTTCTGTCAACATATGTATATAAATCTGTTGTAAGCATAACTCGTTTGTCTTCAATTATAGTAAAATCTCAAGTCTTCTAACTTAATAACGGCTATCTCTTGTCCATTTTCTCTATTCTTTCTTTCTTGGTATCATACCTCCTGGACTAAGTATTTGCCTATCTTCCATCTCAAATTATCTCAATTTTATTTTCTAATATTCTGTTGAGCTTTTCATTTCTGCCATTATATTTTTTAATTTCCAAAAACTCTTTGTTTTCTAAATGTAACTTATTTTTAATAACACCTTGCTTTTGTTTCATAAATAAAATATCTTTTTTATCTCTGTAAGGTAATTAATGTATTTTAAAGCTTTCATCTGCCCACACAGTGACTGATTTGGGGGGATTTTGTTTGTTAGTTTTGATCTCTTTCTTTTATACTAAAAGCTTTGTTAGACAATTAGTTGACTATTCATATTTAAAATTTGGAGACTAAAATACTAAATGAAAATTCTACTCATTTAAGGAAGGTATATAGACTTTGAACTTGACTCTGGGGAAATCAGGCTGCCTCTTATTGTGATTTCATGTCAAGTATTTTTGGTATTTCTTCCCTGGCAGATCAGAATATACATAAAATTCTCTATTATTGTTCTGTCTGAGGGATAAAGGCCAGATTTGCCACCTTTCAGGGAGTAAGGAAAGTGATGGGGAGGAAAGAGGTGTTCCCAGCATTCAACATATACCTATTTCTTTAATTCCAGTTTGGTGAAAGGTACCTCTACTCTCTAGTGTGTTTGGGGTCCCCCAGTCTGGAATTCCTGTATTTTACCCTCCAGAGAGTAAACCTCTAGACTCAGGCGATTGTGCAGAACAAATCAAGGCTGTTCCACAGCTTTCCCCATGCTCAGCTTAGCGTTTAGCATCCCTGGGCCTACAAAATACATTACTGCCCATCTTTTGCTTTTCAGCCTCCAAAATTCTGTGGTATTCTCTCTTCTCTCACTCTTCCTATCCTTGTGAGTATTTTTACTGATGTTTACGGAACATCAGGAAGGAAAAGTATGAAAAATTCACATGCAAATTGCCATCTTTCCCTGAAACCTGGTTTATTTCTTTATATGAATTTTACGTACATTTTCACACCATTTAAAACTGCAAAATAAGGATCCGACGTTCGCATTCCTTTTTCTTTTCTGAAATCATCAGCTTTCTCTCTGTCTTTTTTTTTTGTTTTTTTTTGGACGGAGTCTCCCTCTGTTGCCCAGGCTGGAGTGCGGTGGCCGGATCTCAGCTCACTGCAAGCTCAGCCTCCCGGGTTCCCACCATTCTCCTGCCTCAGCCTCGCGAGTAGCTGGAACTACAGGCGCAGCCACCACGCCTGGCTAGTTTTTTGTATTTTTTTTTTTTAGTAGACACGGGGTTTCACCGTATTAGCCAGGATAGTCTGGATCTCCTGACCTCATGATCCGCTTGCCTCGGCCTCCCAAAGTGCTGGGATTACAGGCGTGAGCCACCACATCCAGTCTTTCAAACCACTTTTTAATGATTTATTATTTGTCCCTTGGTTTGTGATGGCTTGTGATTATTAAAGGCTAAGATGTAGTTCTAGTCTACCTATTGTGTTCATTCATCAATTCATTCAATCCTAATACCAGTACCATAGTATTTTAGTAATGGCACTTTAGGGAAAAGCTTAATATCTTGAATGTCAAGACTCAAGACATGGATTTCAGATGTCTTCGCTTGCTGCTCAAAAGAATGTATATACTTAAAAGTGTTTCAAATGCTAACAGGAAAGAAATATATGTTAATAATAAGAGAGAATGAGAGATGATTTTTTCAAAATATTTACTCATTAGAAAATACAAGTATTCATTCAAATTATGTATTATTAAAACATAAGTATATTTTATAAAATTAGCAAGTTTTATTTAAAAATTATAGAATACAAATATTATTTCAAAATATAAATATATTTATTCATTCAAAAATAAAAAGCACATAATTTTTAATCACCTACTATATGCTAACTGAGGTCCCTGGGGAGTCAAAATGAGTAGAAGAACACCAATTATCTTTCCTACTATGTAGAAATATCAGAGGTCTTTATATGTAATGAGTGTCTGCTGTTCCAGGCCTGTAATGCGTTTTTTGCATGCAATTTCACATATCTGCTTTATACTAACACTCTATGTAGGTATTATCATCCCAGTCTTCAAGGATATAGGAACAGAGGCTCAGAAAGGTTAAGTAACTTGTATAAATTCACTCAGCTATGAAATATTGCTGCTGAATGTCAAACTCAGTTTCTTCCAGTCCCACAAGTATAAGAAATAAATTTGTGAGAGGAAAAAAACAAACTGTTTTTCCTCTGCTTTCACACCATAGCAATCAACATGGAATACGTCTGTCACCAAATCTGTAGGGGTTTCTCCCCACCAGCAAGCAAGCAATCAATTCTGCAGCAGTCTCAAGCTGGGTGTCCTGTAATTCAGTTCAATTCTGCCACCATCTACCTCGCGATAGTCAGATCCCACAGGTTGAGGGCTCAGTCCCAAAGATCACCCCCACTTCCAAACTTCTGATGACAACAGCAAGCCCCAGGTTGTTCTACCTGCACTTCTGACCAACTGGGTAAAATTGCATTTCCCAGACACCCACTCTGGATTCAATTAATTTGCTAGAGTAGCTCACAGCACTCAGGGAAACACTTACTTACATGTACTGGTTTATTCTAAAGGATATTACAAAGGAAACAAATGGAGATATGCATACAGAAGGGAGAGGTATGCGGGGAGGGACTTCACCCTCCAGGAATCTTTGAGTGTTCATCTATCCAGAAGCTCTCCAACTCCACGCCTCTTGGGTTTTAATGGAAGCTTCATTGCATAGGCAAGATTGATTAAACCGTTGGCCATTGGTGGTCAGCTTAATGTTCAACCCCTCTACCTTCCCCAGAGGTTGGGGGACCTGGGATTAAAAGTTCCAACCCCCTGAACAAATGGCTGCTTCCCCGGGCACCCACGCCCCACGCCCATCTTGTGGTATCTACTGGTTTTCCAAAAATCACCTCATTAACATAGACTCAGGTGTCCTTGAAAGAGCTTGTTGTAAATAACAGAAGCTGTCTATGACTTTTATTGCTTCGGAACTACTTCAGGGACCAAGGATAAAAGACCAAATACTTTAAAAAAGATATTCTGTAGTCACTTAGGGAATACAAGGGTTCCACAAGCTGAGAGCCAGGAATCATGGACAAAACCCAAAATATATATGTTATAATATCACAACTTGTGAAAAAATAATTAGATGATTTTATAATGTAATACTGTCTCATTCAGATAATCTGTTGAAGAGCATGCATTTCTTTACACTTAGAGAAAGTTGGCATTTAAAATATTAGAACAAGATAATATTTACTATATTTTATTAGTCAGATTTACTACAATATTTTCAAATATGAGCATTTGAGAATGGGGAACATAAAATCCATAAATGCATTATTAAGCCTCCTTGAGACTTCTCTTCCTGGTTCCCAAGCTTTTAAGGATACATTTTTTAAATTATATATATATCTCCATGTTCTAATTAAGCTGGAGCTCAGCTAATAAAGATCAACTGACTTCCAGATTTGATAGTTAGCCCTAATGTTCACTTCAGAATCAATCGCAAGTCTACTACGCCTTAATTTCATAGGTAACACATGATTTGATCTTATAAATCCTAGTAAATAAGATAGCCACTGAGTAAATATCAGACATGATTTTTAAAATTGCTTATAGATTTTCCCACTGAAATCAGATCAGTCTGATCTTTTTGTGATAAACAACATAACGTTTCTAGAGTCTGTAATAGACTCATGTTCTTGCCTTTTAAAACTTTTATCAAAAAACAGTTGAAAAGACATGGTGTTATTCAATTTAATGAAAATGATTATTTTTACCTGATATTAATATCATCTAGGTGTGTCTCAGTTGAATGGCAAAATCATTAATAGTAGTAGTAGTAGCAGTTACCGGAAAGGGGTCCTTAACCAGACCCAAAGAGAGGGTTCTTCGATCTCGCACAAGAAAGAATTTGGGTCCAATCCATAAAGTGAAAGCAGTTAAGAAAGTAAAACTGTAAAAGAATGGCTACTCCATAGGTAGAGCAGCAACAAGGGCTGCTTGACTGAATATACTTACAGTTATTTCTTGATTATATTCTAAACAAAGAGTGAATTATTCATGAGTTTTCTGGGAAAGGGATGGAGATTCCCTGGAAATGAGGGTCCCTCCCCTTTTTAGACCATATAGGGTACCTTCCTGATGTTGCCATGGCATTTATAAACAGTCATGGTGCTGGTGGGCGTGTCTTTTAGCATGCTAACACATTATAATTAGCATATAATGAGCAGTGAGGAGGACCAGAGGTCACTTTCATCACCATCTTGGTTTTGAAGGTTTTGGCCAGCTTCTTTACTGCAACCTGTTTTATCAACTGGGTCTTTGTGGCCTGTATCTTGTGCTGACCTCCTGTCTCATCCTGGGACAAAGAATGCCTAACCTCCTGGGAATGCAGCCCAGCAGGTCTCAACTTTCTTTTACCCAGCCCCTGTTCAAGATGGAGTTGCTCTGATTCAAACACCTCTGACAGCAGTAGTTTATATGGCTTCTAGATGAGTGTAAATTTTTTTTTGACATTTAAGATACATTATTATGTTGTTTCCTTAAGCATAGTAAGAACTGTTTTATTATTTAATAAATGAGAAGTTATTCATTCAGTATAACAATATATATTTATGTTGTTCTAAGTACATGCAAAAAACTGTGAGCGTTACAAAATAAGTGAGACATAAATCTTTCACTGAGGATGCTTACATGTTAATAGAGAACAGTGAAGAAAATACATACATAATTATTAATAAATGCTGTGAAGTCCCATGTACAGATATAATTCTATATATAATTCTGTGTAATTCATTTTGCATTTTAAAAAATATGAGAAGTTATTTCTCGCTGGAAAAGTCAAAATATTATTTCTGGAAGAGGTGGTGATATTTGATGTGGGCCTCAAAAGACACTTAGGGGTCATTGAAGCTATGTGGAAAAGGAAGGGGAATGATACGACTGTCGTTGCTCTAAACGTGCTTCCCAGGATGACTCTGGAAACAAAAGTCACGATGGCTGCTCCTCCCTCCTCCCAGCCTTCCTGTGAGGAATACATCAAAGAATGTAGCAGAAGCCCAGGTCGCAGGAACTAATGAGAGTTCATGATGTATTCTTCAGAGGGACCGAAAAGGCCACCAGGTTTTTTTTATTTGTTTTACCAATTAAATTTCAGACGTAACTTTTGTGGCTATATCATCAATAGATGTATTAGAGTAAAGGTTCAGTTAAATTACAATGAAAACCCCAAACTTGGTATGTTAAACATAGGACGTATGCCTCTTTCATGTGTCAGAGCAGCTGGTCTAGGCTGCCAGGGTGCCTCTTCTCCACTGCGTTATTCAGGGAACCAAGTGCTTTGGTCTTGTTGCCCTGCCAGCCCACGAGGGCATTATTGTCACTGACTTTGTCACAGCAAGTTCACTGCTATGTTCATTTTCCAGCCAATGACGACAGGAGACATGGCCAAGTCCAATGACAGATAACTGCTCACATTCCATTAGACCGAATTTAAATACCTGGCCACACCATGTCTGAGAGAAGCTGGAAAAGTATTTTCTAGCTACACAGTGTTGTCCAAAAGACCACCAGGATGACTGATGGCTAAATAGTAAAAAGGCGACCTTTACTGGGGATATCAGTTTGCAAGCCAGGAAGAGACAGTCTCTCGCGTGGACCAAAGGTGCTCTCTCTTCAAAGTGGGGCAGGAGAGGTTGGGTTTTATGCCTCGCGAGGCCTGTATCACACAATAGTTATACACATTCAGCAGGTTCGTGGGAAAACTATTCACGTGTGAGGGGAGTCAAGTGTGTAATGGGCAAACATAAATGTAGCATATAGCCCCTGTGCACTTTAGGGCAGGGTTTTAGCACTAAAATGAGATGGCACTTGGCTCTTCTCAGCAAAAGGTGAACTGTAAGATACAAAGCCTGTTGGTGCACAGTCTCTAGAAGGTGACTGAAGGAATCACCCAGAAGGAATGCTTGCAACGCATGTCCTTTCCACAATTAGAGTTGCAGGGGTCTGAGTTGTAAATCCAAGCCTATGGGCTCCTATGATTAGGGAGTTTAGCCGTAGGAGTGTAGAAGTTTACCCTGCCAGCTGGCCTCCAACAGTAGGTAACTTTGTTTCTGTAACTTTGGGGTCTAACTTCGTGGATAAAGGGTGTCTGTTTTGGTCTCTCAGATCACAGCAGCCATGTTTTCCAGGAAGAAGGGGAGGCATGTGGAGAAAGTGGGGGAAACCTGCAGTGCGCGACCAGATAGGCTTTTGTTGTTCTGTTTTGTTTTTATAATTTCTCAGCATTGATAGAAAATTCGCTATTTAGAGGGGTTTTATGCCTTTATAATTTAATACGATCTAAATCTTATAAGCAACACAGAAAGCCACATACTAAATTTTTAACAAGTTTCTAGGATGACCTCTCCATGTGGCTAATGCAACTCCAAAAATTAAGCTCTAAAATTGAAGCTGTGCAGCCACCAAAGTAAAAATGTGACTCATGCTGTTTATATGTTTCACAAGATAAGATCAGCGATTCTCGTATTTGTTTGACTGTTCCTTAACAATAGTTTTCGGTATGGAAAACGAACATTTCTGAAGATAATATAAAGATTATAAGAATCCTGTTCCACATTATGAATTGTAGACCACCCAGCTAAAGCATGACTTTGATACACATTATGATTATCTAAATCATGTCTGTGCAAGAGATGCATGTCAGAACCACAACTTACAGTTTGTTGATTCTTTACTCAGATTATATCCACTTTGTAATAGGGGCAAAGAAGAATATCATATGAGATACATTTTTTAAAAAAGAGGACGGGTAATACTTTTAAAGTTCTGCATAACTGTATTAAATAGGTAAATGTGCTATTTTTTAGGAATTCCTGCGAAATTTTAATATTAATGAAGATTCCTTTTAAGGGATGAGTAAAATTTTTAATAAATGAGTATATTTTATAAACTTGAGCTAAATTCAACAAGTTTTTC
Source organism: Colobus angolensis palliatus (assembly GCF_000951035.1). Lineage (NCBI taxonomy): Eukaryota > Metazoa > Chordata > Mammalia > Primates > Cercopithecidae > Colobus > Colobus angolensis. The sequence goes on along the minus strand of NW_012118487.1, from coordinate 5,910,489 downwards.
TTTTGTTTTATTTTGTTTTTCTGAGACAGGGTCTCACTTTGTCACCCGGGCTGGAGTGCTGTGATCCTAGCTCACTACAGCCTCAACCTCTCAGGTTCAAGCAATCTTCCTACCTCAGCCTCCTGAGTAACTGGAATTATAGGCATGTGACACCACGCCCAGCTAGTTTTTTATATTTTTTGTAGATGTAGGGTTTCACCATGTTGCCCAGGCTGGTCTCAAACTTCTGAGCTCAAGTGATCTACCTGCCTCAGCCTCCCAATCAACAAGTATTTATTAAATGCCCACTCTGTGCAAGACAATGTGTGTCTTATTTTAAATTAAATGTGTTGCATTAGTATGGCTTTTGTCATGGACTTTTTGTCCCCCAAAGGTGACTGATTAAAAGGAACAACTGTTCTCTTTGCTCGGCATACACATAGAAAAGAAAATAAAATCAAGTCACCACCGTCCACTGTACTATATATTAACAAAGCAGTTAAGAGACAAATGAACATTTTTATAAATAAATTTTACATGGAAAATGATTATTCTAAAAGTCTTACTCCCTGGGCACCAGAGTGAGTCCTATAACTTAAGGGAGCATACGATGAATGGGATATGGCCAGGCTGTATTTTATTTAAATATCAATCTCAAACTTACATAAAATCCTCAAATGCAAAAGGAATCTAAAACTAAATGGGAAAGGAAACAGAATATGAGTCCAAGAAAAAAATTATCTTGTATATAATTTGCTTATGAGGCGGTTTTCCCCAATTCAGGGTTCCAATTTGCTTTCATTGCAATCTGAAAGAAACCCAACAGCAGTCGTGGGTGATTGGCTGAGAAATGACTGGATGGGTGATGGGAGAAGGAGCTAGAAGGATAGGTGCATGGTAGAAAAGAGGTACATCAACTGACCTTGGCAAGAAATGACTGTAGAACTCAGAAATGACCCCAGGAGGAACAGCCCACCAAAATAGTTTCACCCACTTCAATATGTTCTAGAAACATCCCTCTACTAACTTGACTCAGGTTATTTTAATTTCATTTCCTATGTCAGTTTCTTAATGTACAGAAATGTGCAATGCCATCATTTTTTAAAGATTCCAAACCGAAAAGGTAGAATAAAAACGTAATGATTCTTAAAGGCCTAAGCAGCCACTATAATGAAAACGGATACCTTTTTCATAAATCGGGTAGGGCTGTAGTTAGTACAGTTATTATATTTATATAGTTATCAACTGTGTTTCCAGTAAAAAGAGCTTTCCATTTCAGATTTGCATAACATTTGCATTTGTACTGTTAATATGTCAGTTAGTTCCAATTAATAGAAAATTGGATAGCAAACCAAGAAAAGAAGGGCAAAAATAATTGAAGGACTCTCTCTTTGATTATGTTTTGGTGTGACAGAGCTTGCGTTCTGAGGTGGGATGAGTGGAATTGAAGGACTCTCTCTTCGATTATTTTTCAGCGTGACAGAGCTTGCGTTTTGAGGTGGGATGAGTGGAGTGGGGGATGATAAGTGGAGTGATTAATTGGCTCAAATATAAAATAGAACACACAGAGCATTTTAAGAACCACCAAATTACTTTCAAACCATTTGCAGACTATTGTATAGACGTTAATTTATTTCCAGGAGATAATTTTTGTATATTAGAAGAATTAAAAAGTCAGCAAAGACCCGTTGTTGCTTTATCCATTATTTATTAAGAAGGAAATGAAGGAGGAGAATGGACACAAATTAGAACTGCCTAACTGTACTGAGAGTACTCTAAAGTGTTGTGATTTTATATGGCCTGAAAATGCAGATGAAGGTTGGGAGTTGCGTTTTTGTCTTTGGACCTCTGGAATTAAAATCATTATATAAGCAATTTATTCAAGTTGCTATCCTGGGGTGAAAGTAGAACCTTATTTATTTATTTATTTATTTATTTATTTTTGACTTATGAAGATAGATAAATGAAGAAAGGTAGATAGATGTAAATAGATATAAACATATATTAAGTCCAATCTTCTGAGATTTATTTATGTTCAAAAGTGGTCTTAAAATGTAGTCATTTTCCAAAATCTTCTCTCTTATTGATTTTAGGCTATGTTTTTGAAAGACTTGGAATGTTTATATATCTTTATAATCTCAGCTGTTGCTTATCGCTAGAGACTAATGTCGTTTTTCTGTAATCAGTTTTATAAGAAAGGAGAGACTGAAATCACCAGATTATCAAGAGATGTTTTCATGCATCCTCTTACACTCTCCTTGTTTTTGCCTTAGATATCACTTGAGCATACTGAGATCTGTGGGTCCATATCAATACTGTCTCCAGATGTCCATTTCCTCTTGGGGGCATCACTTGTTTGGATGATGCTACCAGCTTTGGACTAGTCTGTAGAAGGCAGAAAAAGACAGAATAGCCAAGTATCTCATGAGGCTTATGGTTGGGGAAAGGAGAGGCTCCAGATCTGAATCAAGAAAGTTGTATCTTCCTGTTTCAGCCACTTAGAGTCCCCAGAAGTGGGATGCAGTTGAGTATCTGCTTCCCATTCTTTGTTTTTCAGAACCGTTTGCATTGTACTTGAATAATTATTAAGACTTCTTACCAAGGAATTCTGACATTATGCATTTAAAAATGCAAAATCCATTAAATACTAATATGCGGTGACTCAAATCTTTGAAAGAAAAAGTTCATTGTTTGTGGTTTGGAACCTGCCATTCTATTTTATTATTGTAGAAGTTCCCAGCAGGCATATTCATCCAGATTTAATTATTAGGCCATAAACGTATCTTTGAAAATTTCCTTTTATACTGAATGCCTAGAAGTGATTTAGAATTGCTTTTTCAATCATCTTATATGGCAAATCAGACTTCAACACAAAGTATGTTTATGAATGTTTTTGGAAAGTGAACATCACTGAATTGATAATATTTCAGGATGCCATGGCAAATAAAAGAGGTAAATGTGAAGACTGAATAGGTAAAAATGCTTTGAGGTCTTCTTAGGTAACACCTATATATATATCTCTCTACTAAAACAGAAGCTTAATGAGAGCAGGGTCCTCATCTGTTTTGCTCATTTTTTTTTTTTTTTTTTTATCCCCAGAAGACAGCTTAGTGCTCACCACTTGTTTGGGAGTTAAATAAAAATTAATTGAATAAATACATGTGTGAATGAATCAATCAGGCCTCATTTTCACCCCCTACATCGCTACCACATACATACAGCTCTTAGCACTAACAATGGAAGAAGTTGAAGATTTTTGGGTTTGGCATTAATCATATGTATGCATATATACACACACATATATGTGTATATGACCAGTTTTTTTTAAGCAATGTTGACTGCAGAAGACCAGTTTTCAAAGAGATTCATATTTTACATGTAAGTATAACTGGCTAAATATGATCAAGATTTTCCAAAGCACAGGAAAAAGGGATCAATATTTCCCAAAGCGCAGAAAAAGAATTATCTGCTATTTTTTTCCTTGCTTCAAATTGTTGAGAATATGAGAATAAGAGATACAAACCTTATCTGTACCTTAAGTCTTGGTAAGGAGTGAAAATGAACATAGAATAACCAAAAGCTCCTTTAAAATCTCCTGTGCATAGGTTCATCAAAGAAATGACTTGATAGAAGCAAAGCTTTTCAAATGTCATGACATTAACAAGATTATTTGGAAATATGGAATACTTGTTGAATATTAAAAAGTTAACTGCTCTCAATGTTCTTTAAAAGAAAATCATTTAAACTTAAGTTAATAAAGAAGCAATTAACAAGTATGAATAAGGTGTGCTAATATGCCCACATATAGAATTTACAAGGAAATGCAAGGAACTGGGTATGCAAAAAATATATATTATTTTAAAAATAAATATAGATTTATTCTACTGTTTTTCACCACTGTGACTTTACCTCTAAAGTTACACTAACTGCCATTTTTTTATTATAAGCAGTTATTTTCATTCAAAAATTACATTAGAACATGTCCTTAATAAAGTACTTCAATTATGTTCCCCCATTGTTTTTAAACTTGTAAAAGAGTTACAAGAAAATAATGTGGTACTTGTCGCATCCCATATAAACAAATATTAGTTGACATAATTTACGTAACCTAATGCCCATAAAACTTGATGCTTGTTTTCCCTCCAATAATTTAGATGTCAAAAAAGTCACTATAAATTAATCATTTTTCCTCAGTCAGAATTGGGAAAAGTTTAAAAATATATAAACTTACTGTAATGCTGCATCAATATTGCACTAAATCATCATTTATTGAATAGTCTGTCTTATAAACATATCAAAGCAGCCTAACCTTTAGGCTCATATACAGTAAAATATCTCAGCATTAAAACTAAATAATAAAATGTCCACGATGAAAGACTGATAACCCACCTAGACATCTCTCTTATATGGCCTGAGACAAACTCTATCTAAATAAATAGATTTTACAGAGCACTAACCCATTCCTGTTCTGCAAACACACACATTCCAGTAGACACTAGAGCAAGACTTGATTTGTCTTTCCTTAGTGCTGCTAGATCGAATTAGTATCGGTACAGTTTGCTGTATGGGTTCTCACTTATAGAAATAAATAGTCTCCGATAACAAATTTCACAATTGCCAACTAAATTATAGAAACTCAAAGTTGGTATTTTTGTCATTTAAATACTTTTGGGAGTCCCAGTTTCTGCTATAAATACTACATGTGATTTGAACCCAAAGTTCTAATTTAATGTCTTTTTTTTTTTTTCTTATAGCATATTCTAATAAGAAATTTTGGCTGGGCATTGTGGCTCTGCCTAGAATCCCAGCACTTTGGGAGGTCAAAGCAGGCAGATGACCTGAGGTCAGGAGTTTGAGACCAGCCTGGCCAACATGGTGAAACCCTGTCTCTACTAAAAATACAAAAATTAGCCGGGCGTGGTGGCACATGCCTGTAGTTCCAGCTACTTGGGAGGCTGAGGCAGGAGAATTGCTTGTACCTGGGAGGCAGAGATTGCAGTAAGGTGAGATGGCACCATTGCACTCCAGCCTGGGCGACAACAGCAAAACTCTGTCTCAGAAAAGAAAAAAGAAAATGTAAATTTCTATTCCTTCTGACACAATTATGCAAAAAGAGCAGAGGTTGTCACACAATAATAAACCTGCTCTTTCATGTGTAATTGCCAATGATAAGACAACAGAACTAAACCATTTTATCCAGAGCTTCGTTATAGCTTTGCCTTTGGATATAAGTCCTACGACTATAGAAGACGTGGCAAATTAATATATACTAATGTGGCCAATTTCTCTGAATGAGTTAGCTATATGTGCAAAAAATTTTACTGGTTCACCTAGGAAAAACTATTCTGTGAGTAGATACAATCTGTTTGCTTTCCAGGGCCGCATAGCTTTATGTGAGTGTATACACCCAAATACAATTAAAAACCAATAATCCAGGCCTCAACTCGGTCATTTTTAAATCATGAACAAATTAAAATTTGAATTGGAGCTGACTGAGCCTCCATGATTTTCTGTGGGGACTCACTGTTTCATAAACCCCCAGTTCACCAAATGGATACATAAAACAGTCTCTGCCATGTTGACCGGAACTAGGGGAGGCCCACTGAAGTATGAGGGGAAGAGGTGATGCGTGCGCTTTCTTGTCCTGAAGCCACCATCTTGGCTGCTAAGAGGCGGAACCAGGAGAAACATGTGGCCCATAACACAATCACTTCCTGGGGAGGTGAGCCTCTTGGACCAAGTCAAGTATCTAATAGAGTCTCAGACAACAAGAATCTTTGAAAAACGATGTGAATTTTCTGAAACAAGGGTTGAGGAGATGAACTCAGGTCTTCCATCAGCTACCATTCTTCAAATACAGGCCAAGTTCTCTTCCTTGGAACACCATGGCACCATTGCAACCAATTTCAGAGCAAATCCCAAAGTCTAGTACAGACACATTGCTCCACTTACAATTTAACCCGAACTTCCACTTCAGCTAACTTTGAAAGGGCCCATCCAGCTGAGATTTCATGTAGAAAAACAAAAAAGTTATCATTCAGGAAAATGCTTAGTTTTACCCCAAATCCTAATGTTAGCTTCCTGTGGAGCTACACATTTAAGCAATAAGAAAATTCATATTTTTGGCTAAAAGCACAAAAATGTGCTGCCTGTTCTGAAGCCTCTTCCTCCTGTCATGCTCTTAAGAAACACGGCTCATAGGAACTGACAAGGAATGTATAACAGAGTAGCCCTGGTCAATGTCGCTAGAAGGTGTCTTCAGATCATAAGATCACATGTAACTTCTCCAGGGGGAAAAAAACGCTGACAACACATGAAGAGACACATCATGAGGTTTTTCTCCTTTAAAAATAATTGCATTCAGTGTCTGTTCATTTTAACATGTTCTGTCCTCAGTCTATCATAAAAATAATTCGAGGATTGCTTGGAAAACAGAGATTCCTGAGGTAAATAACTTGCACATAACAATAAGACACAACACTGTATATATTAGTATTACCATTTAGACATCCTTGAGTACGATATGCCCAAGCGGTCCTCTGACTTTGGGATATGCCCCAGCTTTAATGCAAATACAATTTTTGCACTGAAAGACACAGTAATGGTACTCAAATGCAGGATGTGGTATTACATAAATTTATCAGGCACATGAGATTGGTGTAACCAGCACAATTGCCAACTCGTATCTGGGGAGTACTACTCTATGTATTGTGCAATAAACATTATACAGCACAATAAATGAGGAAAAATAGCTGGAAAAATATGTGAAGGGAAAGACCTGAGAAAGGATTATAAAATATCTTTATGAACATTAACATAAATGATGGGTTACATTTTCCAGCTTTATTCTTCTGACAAATTGTCCGTACAGCAACGTTTTCATCGTACACTATCATTTAGAAACATACTGCACGAGCTATATACCTGTAAAATCTATAGTTTCTTTTGTCAGGTTTGTGGCTGTTATTCAGTACATGTCAAGTATGCTACTTAGGCGGTAAATTTATAGTGTATACAGTAACTGGATTTCCTAAACACCCTCCCTTAGAAAAGATGAAATGAAATATAACACCAATGAGAAACAGTGGAACACACGTTCTGTTCTTTTGAGCCAGGGCTTTCCGAATCATCTGCCCATTGTACTGGTCCCGTTTGTTAGAAACACCCTTACTCTTATGACGTCATTTATTTTGTGCTCATTGTTCTTGGGTTTATATGTCCCCATTTTCTATAACCTTTCTGAAGGCAGAAATTTTGCACCTCTGCTTTTTTCAATGCTGATGTTTTAGAATATTTAGGTTTGGTAATTTCTTCACTATTTCTAAGATGTAGTGTTTTGATTGTTCGGTAGTGTTTCCTTTTGTTTTCTCTCGAGTCCCTATATTTTTAGGATAGTTTTCCTATTTGCTTTTTTCTGGATGTTGGCAAACATTCGTTTTCGTTCTCCCAAGCATGCATTCTGAACCCCCCTCCTTAATTATGGAGGGGGAGGGGTTAATAGCTATGAGTAGATATATTTCCCTTGTAGAATCTAAACTAGCTTTTAAAATTTGTTTTCCCTCCCTTAATTTATAAATATTTTAATCAATAATGTATCTATTATTTCCCAAGTGAGCCCTAAGGAGTATGTGTGATGGCCTCACACAAGCCATTCCAGGAGAACAGCCTCTCTCAAGCAGCTGACACCAGTGAGCCTAGCTAGTTTTCACCTCTCTCGAGTCCCTGTATTTTTAGGTTAGCCGGCAAGGGCACACTCACTCCATCACTGAACCCATGAAATTGATGTGTTGTGCAAGTCCCCTCACTCCCTTTTGCTGAGCTTGCACTGTATTGCCCATTGCATATTCAGTCAGAAGCTAGCCTGGAACAAAAAGCCAGCCATCAGAGAAAACGCCTATCTGTCCTCAACGTTGTAATTGCATTCAATCAGCATCAGCTCTGCATCGATAATTAGACAGGGGTCCAATCATTATGTTGGCAATGAAACAACATAGTCTAAATTTTAGCGATTTCATGAAGTGATTGTCCAAAGGTCGAAACCAATGTTTAAGACTGAAGCTCCCCCACTTACTCTTAATGTCACAGATGACTGAGAACTGGTGCCCTTTGCATTGTCTTGAGCCCCTTCCAATTGTTGCCTCTCATACCAACTAAAGAACTATACTTGCTTTCATATATGACATACTTGCTTTTAAAAATCTAATTAAAACTTTCTTTTTGGTCCTTAGGTAGAAAGATGGCTCTGCTGAGATGAGCTCTTAATTAATGCACTGAGAGCCTGCGAGTCCCACCTCTCAACAGGAATGATTGACGTCCAAGGATACATAAATTACACTAATTGAGCTCTGCCTCTATCTAGGCTTTCCACAGCCAACTCATCAGAGAAGCTAGGTGAGTAGACCAGCATCAAAAGTTACCTCAATATGGTCTATGCTTTCCCAAGGGGTGCAAGAAGAACTTTGCAGACTATCGTACATTTATTATCACAGAAGACAGTTCTTTTCTTCAGTTTTAAGATGTAGGTTTTTTGTTGTGGGTTTGTTTAATTATAAAAATGAGCATTTCTAACATAGCCATTGAAATTTAAATAATCACATTCTCTTCACAATTTTCAAGCAGCAAAACTTGCAAGCCAATTACAGTATGCAAAAATCAGTTGGCATCATTTGTTGATATTAAATTGTGTTGCGTAGCAACCAGTGCATATGCTATGGAAGGATTGTTTGAAATCAAATCCAATTTTAGTCCCTGAATTTAGTTTTCAGAAATTTACCTAACTGTAAACACACCTAATCCCCAGCCTCAACCAAAGCACATACCGAGATGTTTCTTTTATGTTTATTTCATCCTGAATGGAATCTATAGGTATTCTAAAGCTCTTACTTCTATGAAATTTAATAAACCACTTGGCATGATCTAGGTGGTTTAGTACTCTAAAATAACATTTATAGACAGGACCATTTGCTAAAAATGAATAAAATTATACTGTATGAGATTTCTCTATTTATATCTTGAAGTTTTTAATGACAGATATTTTTAATAGCTTAACAATTATGAAACATTCCGTTTTGATTATTTTTGAGAAAAATAGGAATAATGTGAGAATTTCAGAATATTAACTTTATTTAACATGTTTCACTATGAACATATATGTATTATTCAGACAAAATATAAATGGGACTTGAGTCTTACTATATACATTTTTAAAGGAGAGCAAGGGAATGGAGACCACAAAGAACTCTAGTTTAAGAAAGGATTAAGCATAAGTGATACAACAAAATGAACAGAAGTAGAAAAAGCAAATGGTGAAAACCAAAGGAAAAAATAACAAATAATAGAGATAACTGCAATCAGTCTTGAAAATGATAAAAATTACCAAACCTACACATTCCAAAAAAAACAGCACTGGAAAAAAAAAAAGTCAAGAAAAAGGTGGTAAAAGGAAACAAGTTTAGTTTCAGAAAATATCTAGGAGGGGCCACCATGAACTAGTAACAGAAACGAAAGAGAATTCAGACTTTGGATTCCTGAAACATCCGGGAGAATGTGTTGCTTCCACACTTGCCCTCTTTCCACTCGGCTGTACTGTGCTGTACCTACTGTTTCAAATTGGGAAAAATAGGGAGCCCCACTTAAAAAGAAAACCATAAGATGGCTACATTTCTATCAAAATAGCTTTGTTATTACCTGTGAGAAAAGCTGAAGTGGAGAAAAATTGAGAGATATCAGAAAATCCTGAGCTGATGATCTCGTAAAAAAATATAAAATGCTTTTAGCATCAAGGCTGTCTTTCTGTGACTGAGATGGAATAAAAATGGGACAGCTTCTTGACTGTAAGATCTTTTTGTAATTTGGTGAAGCCCAGCATCCAATACAATGTAACAAGGCCACTGAAATATAAATAATACAACATTTCTGTTTTAAAAAGTTATTTAGGTGTATTGAGCATGAAATATATACCTCAACAAGCCAAGGTGTTTATTTTTATTTTCTGCAATTGTGTGTTCATACCACATTCATTCATCATAGATAATATGCTAAGTAAGGCCTGGTACTTGAAGTGGTTTTCTATGAAATTATGCTTGAGATGACCTAAATCTATTAGTATCTCTCGAGAATCTGTATATTTAATAATCATGAAAAGGCAGTATCACTGTGTGCTTCATTAGTCTTATATCTGTAGAAATATTTATTAGTTTAAAAAAGGAGCATATGTTCATAATATTGGCAGATAATTCTACTTGAGTTCGCATATTTTTCATGCAGTTAACTGAAAACTCAGCATGCTTTAACAATACTGCCCTGTCAATACCTTTGGATATAAGTTTGTAAAATGTGCCTGAATTATTAGTAACTTTTTTCTTTGTACGTATTGGATGATCAGAGTGCTGGTGGCTGACAGAGGCCATCATTCATTACGAAATGGGGCCTAGTCAGCACTAGGATGAGCGAGGGCCACCCTGTCTCGGGTGGAGCCATTAATATAATAGCCTATCACTCAAACTAATAAAACCAGCTCAGTCTATTCGGTTTCTGAACATGGACTACAAGATCCAAGTTTTCCATTGCTACATTACATCACAACCATATTATTATTAGTTGATACATGAATGACCATAGCAGGAGAAATGGTGTTCACCCTCTAGATACACATAATATAATCAAACCTCAGTAAACTCTTCTCTGTACTTCAAATCAGAACACTTATCACTTATTGCTTGTGTCATTTGTTAGGCATCTTATACTATTTCTTCATTTAAAATCCACACAGTTCTTCAGATGTGGGGCAATTCAGTGAGCTCGGCAATTCGTTATTCCACTACTGTTTGACCTTGCTTGTAACTTTAACAGCAATTTTTAAAAATCTGCAGGTTTATTTAAAACCTTTTTTTACCTTAAAAAAAAAAACAGAAGTATATAGAAAACAAGTAACAGATATCCTATCATTTTGCTGCCATTATAATTTGTGTTGTTATAATTCTGACTTCTGAAAAGTAACAATATACATGGTTAGGAAAAACAAATACAGAAATTTACAAAATTCTCTCTCCTCTAAAATAGTTACTAGTTATAGTTTCTTAAAATTTCTTTCATCGAAGTGCATACTTTAAAAATATCTATATATCATTTATGCATTAACTCAACAAATGCTTAGTCAGGGCTTTTTATGTACCAGAATCTATTTCTGGTGCTAGGATTGTAATATTAAGCAAAACAAATTTTTTAAAAAAGACTTCCTGGCTCTCATGGGGCTTATATTCTTGTGAGAAAAAACAGACTATGGACAGAATAAATAAGAATATAGATGTATGTGTGATATGGTGATAAGTACTATGGAGAAAAATAAAATAGGGAAGGATGATTGGAAGTGCTTTTGTAAACAAGGAAGGTCTTCCTGAGAAAGTGATACTTGAGCAAAGGCTTGAAGGAGGTGAGGGAAGGAACCCTTCAGATATCTGGGGAAATCATTCTGGGAAGAAAGAAGCTGATACAAAGGCTCTCAGAAAAGAGACTGGTGAGGCGAGTGCAACAGAGGGGCTCAGAGAGGCGGAATAGGCAGGAGTGTGGGCATCAGGGCTAGAGTGGCAGGACAGCCACAGACTCAGAAAATGGGGGGGCACGCATAGATTTCAATTTTTCATCTATATAAGATGGGGAGCTTTTAAAGGACGTTTTTCCCTGGATGTGGAATTTTGGAGGATTTTGAGGACAGAGATGCCATAACCTGATGGATATGTTTTTTTCTTCAACTTTTAAGTTCAGGGGTACATGAGAAGGAAGTACAGGTTTGTTACATAGGTAAAAGTGTGCCGTGATGGTTTGCTGCACAGATCATCCCATCACCTAGGTATCACACCCAGCATCCATTAGTGATTCTTCCTGATGCTCCCCTTCCCTCCCTTCCCCCAACCCTGACAGGCCCGTGTGTGTTGTTCCCCACCATGTGTCCACGTGTTCTCATCATTCAGCTCCCACTTACAAGTGAGAACATGCAGTGTTTGGTTTTCTGTTCCTGCTTTAGTTTGCTGAGGATAACAGCTTCCAAATCTATCCATGTCCCTGCAAAGGACATGATCTTGTTCCTTTGTATGGCTGCATAGTATTCCATGGTGTATATGTACCACATTTGCTTTATTCAGTCCATTAGTGATGGGCATTTAGGTTGATTCCATGTCTTTGCTATTGTGAACAGTACTCCAGCGAACATATGCACACATGTGTCTTTGTAATAGAATGATGTGTATTCCTTTGGGTATATACCCAGTAATGGGATTGCTTGGTCAAATTGTATCTCTGCCTCTAGGTCTTTGAGGAATCACTGAACTGTCTTCTACAATGGTTGAATTAATTTACACTCCCACCAACAGTGTAAAAGCATTCCTTATTCTCTGCAACCTCACCAGCATCTGTTTTTTGACTTTTTAATAATTAATAGCCATTCTGACTGATGTGACATAGTATCTGATGGATATTTTTAAGGGATTTCCCTGGTTGTTAAACTCAAAACAGACTAAACAAGAGAAAGAGCAGAACAGGGATGCTAGCTGGAGACTATTACAAAAATCCAGGCAAGGGATGTAGGCAGTTTGGAACAGAACGGTAGAGGAAGAAGTGGTCCCAAGCAGTTTTACACTCCAAATGTATTTTGAAAGCACAACTGCCAAAATTTGCTAATAGATTGGGTATGAGATGAGAGATCAAGAAGAGCCAAAGATGACTCCAAAGTTTTTGGTCTGAGTAACTAGAAGGATGGAGTTATAATTTATTAAGGTAAGGAAGACTAGAAGAACAAGTGGGTTGGGTTGCAGTTTGGACCTACCCAGTTTTAGATGCCTCTTAGATTTCTGACTGCAAATGTCAGGTGAACAGTGTAATCTGTGAGTCTACTTTAGATATTGGTTGAAAATAGGAATTCAGGGATTCTCAGCATATAGATGGTATTTAAGGTCATCTGACTGGGTAAAATCGTGAAAGGAGTGATTGTGAGTAGAGAAGAAAGGAAGATCGAGGGTTTAAACGTGGACACCCCAATGTTAAGAATTCAGGATTCTGCATAGTAGCCAATAAAGTGGAACGAAACCAGAAAAGGGTGGTTTTCTGGACGCCAAGTGGAAGCCGTTTGTAAAGGGAATGGGAAGATTGGCTGAAATGAGCAATGTTAGGTCATTGGTGGTCAGAGAGAAAATCTAACTGAGACAGGCCCAAGAGAATAGAGGAGGGAAACTGAAAACTAGAGCGACTGCTTATTGAAGGAATTTTGCCATGAAATCAGAATGTAAAAAATGAAATGGTAGCTATAGACAGAAGAAGGGAGAAAGCGTTTTTTAAAGAACCGTGTTAGTATGTTTTATAATTGTTATATTTGTTAGGAATGATTCCATTGATCAGGGAAAGTGAATGATGCAAGAAAGAAGGAAGAACTGTTGAGGTCCCCCGAGATCCATGAGAGGGGATCAGGCCTACGGCAAGAGTGCAGGCTGAGCCATTGCAAAGTAATTGCCATAAGTAAGCACAAATGCAGAAAGGGAGATAGATAAGGAGAGAGCTTGGGGAAGGTCTCTTCTAGCTCACTTCTCCGTTTTATTGTTAATGCTATATACAAGGTCATCAGCTGAGGCTGAGGATTGTGGAAAAGCACTGAAGATACAGAAAAATGCAGGAAATTGTGATTGGGGAGGGAGAAAAAACAGAGTGGGGATATAATATGAAAACCCAGAAGCACAAAAGGACTGTGGAGGTGAGTGATCCCCAGTTTGGCCTGTATGTTGTGTAGTTTTCGTCAGGACATTCAGCTGTGCATGTGCAGATAAGGAGTTGACAGAGAATTGGATTTCACAATAGTTGGGGTTTTACCAAATGAATATTTAGAAACTCTAGTGGAGAAGGTGAGTTGATAGTGTGGGAGAGTAGGTGACTCTAGTTCAGGACTGTGGAATTGAAACTGGGTAAGCAGATAAGGGAGAGGGTGAGAGGCAGAGGAATGGTGTTAGAATCAAAGGAGTATAGGTGCAGCTGCAGGGTGACTGAGTTCCCTAGGTAAGGAGCTGGAACTGAACTGCAGGAGGAGGGAGCATTAACAATGGGCTGCTAAACATTGAGATAATGGAGAGGTTATTGGTAAGAACAAATCTAGACTGCAACCATGTGAGTGAGTGGTTAAAGGAGAGTGGAGGCTGGAGTCCAAGAACTTTGGTCTTCCAATGGGAGAGGCCAGGCTATTGAAAGGACCAGTGTGGATATTCAAGTCACCCAGGACTTTGTCAGGAGTAATGTTGGAAAGGGTGAGAGTAAACCAGGAAAGAAAATCTCCAGGTAATGCAGGCGAATGGCCTGGGGGGTCTGTAGATGATTACATAGAATGGCTCTAAAGGGTGATGGAGTCTGATGATTCAAAGATAGGGTATTTAAGGAGGTGGGGACAGTAGTCTGTGGGTAGTAATAAGGAAAAAAATAGGAAAAATTTTTTATTTGGCTGTATGCTTTCTATTGACAGCCATTTGATTAATCTACCTATCTTATTCTACATATATAACTATGACTCTGCTTACCACTGTATTTTTCTCTACACAGAAATCTATAAATCTATTTGGGTCCTTTTTTTTTTTTTTTGAGACGGAGTCTTGCCCTGTCGCCCAGGCTGGAGTGAGTGGCACTATCTCGGCTCACTGCAAGCTCCGCCTCCCGGGTTTACGCCATTCTCCTGCCTCAGCCTGCCGAGGAGCTGCGACTACAGGCGCCGCCACCACACCCGGCTAATTTTTTGTATTTTTAATAGAGACGGGGTTTCACCGTGTTAGCCAGGATGGTCTCAATCTCCTGACCTTGTGATCCACCCGCCTCGGCCTCCCAAAGTGCTGGGACCACAGGCGTGAGCCACCGTGCCCGGCTGCCTCTCTTTTTGTCATCTATCATACCTGTCCCCTGAACTACTTCCATACTAATCAGCTACTTTTTTACTTACACTAAAACGTTTACATTGTTTTACACATTGCTTCCTCCCTGTTTACTTTTGATGTAGATTATTAGCTTAGAGAAACTCGACACATTCTTTTTAATAACTGCTTACTCATGGGTGTGCCAAAATGTATTTAGTAAGTATTTTTTCCCATTGATGTACCCTTCTGTCACTTCCAATTTTCACTATTACAAACAGTGTGTTATATATCTCTGCATATGTATATATTTGAGACATTTTGCTTCTGTATTCATGAAGTCAGTTCCCATCAGAGGGTCAAGGGCAAGTGCATTTAAAATTTGTTTTTGTATATAGCTTAATTGCCTTCTAATAATATTATACAAACTTATACTTCCACCAACAGCAAATGAGAGACCACTGTCCTCATACCCTCTCCCTTAGCAACATTATTTATTGAGCATTTTAAATTTTTACTAAGTTAATAGAAGAAATTTCTTCCCATCCCTTTTTATTTGTATTTTAAACAGATGAAAATGAATATCTTTTCATCTGTTTATTGGGCATTAGAATTTTTCTATGTCTGTATATTGCCTTTCTTAAATTTTTTGTACTTTTTAAAATGAAATTGAACCTTTTATTTTGAGATCATTATAAATTCACATACAGTTGTGAGAAATGATACAGAGAGATCCCAAGTACCCTTTGTGCTGCTCGTAGTGGTAATATCTGTAAAACTTTAGTACAATATCATAATCAAGATGGCTATATTGATATAGTCAAGAATGTAGTTTTCCTAATTTTTGCTCACTTTTCGGTTGTACTAATTATCTTTTTAATGATTGATCTGAATATTTTACTTGAAAATTAAGGAAATTATTATTTTGTATGTATCAAATATATATTTTCTCCCAGATTTTCATTTGCCCTTTGCTTTTATTTGTTACATTCTTGCTTATTTTTGTCAGTCTTTGACTTGTGAGTTTTACATCCTGCTTAGAAAAGTCTTATCAACTTTATAAATAAATTTATGTTCTAGAATTGTTATGATTCTGTTTTTTACATAAAATGTTGATTCATTTGAAATTTATTTTGAGGTAGAGAATTAGGTAAGAATCCAGTTTTCTTTTTCCTTCAAATAGTTAACCAGTTTTTTATGTTCCATTTATTTCAAATGTTACTGACGTCACAGACAAATTTCCATTTGCGTTTGTGTTTATTTCCACACTCACTTTGATCTCTCTCATTCTCTTGGCATGTTTCTGCCAGCATCTAGCTATGCTAATTATTGTACCACTGTGATCTGTTTCAGTACAGGACAGAAGTACATGCTCCTTATTTACTGCTTTCTCCTCTCCTCCCCAAGGATTCTCCTAGTAATTTTTACATACGCATTTTTTTAACCCAAAAACTTTAGTATCACATTGTCAAGTTAAAAAGATTTCCATTGATTTTTTAATTTGAACTGAATTATTGTTAAATTCATGCATAAATTTGAGGAAATAGGATATCTTTGCACTACCTAATCTTCTTAGCCAAGTGCATCATAGGTTTGATCATGTTCTTATTCTCTTTTGCATTTTCCAGCAGAGTTTTAAGGTCTTCTTATACAGACCCTGAACATTTTATTTATTTACATTTATTTCACAAGAACACGCACCGATACATAGTCCTTAGTGTTAACTTGGTCAATAATAGAACAGAGAAAAGAAAATATTAAAAACTCAAATGCCCTCAAACTCACAGTCATTTGTTTTATAGATGGTAGACGACTATTTCGGTATCTAAATTACTAATTCCTAACACATAATATTTTGCCCGTGTTTTTGCTAGTGACGGTTTATACAGTAGCCAGAAGGCAAGTAAAGAAACAGATTTTTCATGTTTTCAGAGGTAGGTGTCCCTGAAATAAGCATCCTGTGTACATAAAAAAAGTAAGTTGTAAAAATAAAATATGTTAGGTTGGATAATCATCTATAATGTTAACAGTCCAATTGCTTGTCATGTAGAGGAAGGTTGTGCTTTAATTAAGCAATAAGACATGACAGGGTGTGAATTATGGAGTAATAATTCTTGTCTAGTATATTGTTAGACAGGAGGCCGAGGGCCAGGTGTCACTGCATACACCATGCATAAATTATTATGCTGTAACTTAAATCTAGAATATTATAGAATAATTCTAAAATATTTTTCAAATAATTTTGCTAAATAAGACATATAAGTCAAACATATTTTTTAAATTCTATGTTAGAGGACATTTATTATAACGGCATAAGATCAAGATGCTAAAGTGAAGCATTTACTTTCAAGGAAAGACATAGCAGGAAAATACAATAGTAAAGTTGGCTTCATAAATGGTTATTCTCTAAACAAGATTGTTCTAGAGGAGATTTCTAGGAAGAAGGTACATTAATTTGACTTTATCCCTTGTGATTAGAAAAACAAATGGTGGGAATTGTTTTGAGAAATTTTAAGAGAGGTCCTTTTCGGCTTTTCTTTTTTCTTCTCAAAGCGGCACTAACTAACAAATAATTCTAACATAAATCTCCCTGAGGAAAAAGAAAATGCATCTTGCAGAAAGAACTTGGCAAGGGTAGGGCAATTTTACAGATTTTGGGGTCCTTTAAAATCAGTGTAATTTGTAATCCTAACACTTTCCCCTGTACATACTATTTTGACGGTCCTCTTTTGTAAAGACGTTAAAACAGATCTCTTATCACAAGAAAACACATTGTTTGAAATACTGCTTTTTTTAAAAAAAAAAAAGAAAACTCATTTCTGCCCATTCAAAAGAAAAATATTTGAGGGCAAGTATGTGACTGTAATAAAGAGAAAGTCTCTCTCTGCTTTTCATCTGCAGAGCACTCTAGCGAGCAGTGTTTCAAAAGACGATTTCTTTTTAAAGTTATTATATTTTTGTGCTTTTATTGTCAACATTGTACACTTTTAGGATGGTTGGTGTGTTCACAAGCTCAGCTTCTTTTGTGAATATTGCAAGATGAAAGTTATATTACAACTTCAGACCATTAATTTTGTCTCAAATTCTTCTTTAAATTAATATCCGTTATTATCAAATTTGACCTCTTTCTGTAAGTGGGAAAACTAGAGTTAGTGTAATGTATGGATCAAATAGTCCTTTAACAAGGTACTCTCACAGGGGTTCCAGAACCACCCACTTGCCCAAAATATGTCTCTTACTGTCTTATCCCAGTACCATTAATTATTTATTTCTCGGGATTACTCTCTGTGTCTTCAGTGATCTCTTAACAAAATGAAATCCCTCCCAAGTCAATGAGATAGAACCCACCGATCAGTTATCAACCTCTTAACAGAGATGAGTTTGTCCACCTGCTTTGGTCCATGCGGAAAGCAGAGAAGAAAGGACATGGGAAAGGGATGCTTTATTGGACGTGAAAAGTAAAGGTTTCCAGCCACGAAACTTGGGTGAGGTGTTACTGTGATCCTGAGCTACTGGAAGGTGACTTGAAAGCTCACTTTGTTCATGGTTGGGGGGTAACACAACCTCAAGAGAGGAGAGCAGAATTATGAGTTCTTCAGGCAAGGGTGGACCATGTCTTATTTGGTGCCTAGTATGTGTCCTAAATGATGAAAAAGTTAGAGAAAGCCAAAGAAAATTTCATCTTCTGTGCTTAACAGTTTTACCAACTTTATCACTTATAATAGGTCCATAGGTCTATCACAACAATAAAATAAAACCCTTTTTAGCCCTTTCTTCTGGTTTCTGTTTAGCTGAACTAGGCAGGGTTAACTTTTCTACTCAGTGGATCCAATTACTCCTTTTCTGGAAATACATCTCCGCAGGATTTTATTCGAAACTTTTTGTTGTGTCAGGTCAGCCTTAGGAAAGCACTCATTCTAGTTCATTCCAGGACATTAATTAGCCCAAAATGTTTACTCTTATAACACCTCACAGATTTCCAGGCCCGGGTTCTCCACCAAGTATCACATATTGAGTAGATATCAAATAAAGCAAAGAGGCCGCAACTGTCTCTTATGCTTCTCCAAGATTTGTTGGGTCCGTTTTGGGCCACCCACATGTTGGGTGGTTCTTAAAAAGGGTAGCAGATACCCATAGCATTATCTTTAGAGAACTATGATACGAAAGAATGCTGTTGGCTTTCAACAAGGTCAGTATGCGACGGGGTGATTGAAGAGCACCTCTGCATTTTTAGAAAATGACAGTCAATTACTTTGTTTTAATTTTCATACCAGCATGCCCTTGACTTAGGCTGTGTCTGCTTCTACAGAGAGACCCCTACTTTAAAATATTCCAGCATGCAATAATTTGTGAAAATATTCCTTTCACCAGCTGGCTGCTTGTTCAAACTGGCCGCATGACTAAGTTTCAGCTACTCATAACACACAGTAGGATGACCAAAATTGTATTTTATATATTTATGTTTACTGGATGCATTATTAGCACTTATTTTGTTAAAATCTCCATGTTAGAGATTCAAGGTCATTTACTTCATCAGAGTTAGCAATAGTATTTCGGGGTTAGGGTTAATTTGGGGACTGGAAAATGGAGCCACGTAAAGCTCCTCAGTGAATGAAGAGTCCGGTCTTTTAACTCAAGAATTAATTTGGAAGCTCAAATTATTTCCAACAAACCATCTTGTTTTCTGCTGATGTTAAAGTTAGAATCATTTTTAAAATTGAATTTAGCAACTACTACAGCCTTCCAAAGGAAAAAAACAACAACAAGAAGAAACTGCCATTTTCCCAATCTGCAATCCCAGACTATTAAATTTCTTCTATGACCCATTCTAGGAAGTTTCTCCTCACAGTGTTGTTACGCACCTGCTTAATCCAGAACCGATTACACGTTTTCAGAGTCCAGAGTGCTAACCATCCACCATGGAACCTCGCCGATGACACATTTTCAGTGTCTAGAATGCTAACCATCCCACCTTGCCGATTACACATTTTCAAAAGTACAACCACCTAAGGGAAGCGCTAGGGTAGCAGGCATGAGCACTGGCCTCCTCACGCCAAGAACCAACAGTCATTGCTGCAGAAAAAAACCTATGACTGTAGCCATAGAGCAGGTGCTGGCACTTTCCTCCATCCAAGCTTAGTTTTTTTTTCCCCACGTAAATTAGTTGGTATCACGCATTGTTTGTGTTGGGGTGGGAGTTTTGATTGAGAATTTTTGTCATGATCTGTTGTCAGGGACAAACAGTGACCTGTAAATTAAGAACAGAAAAGAAGGTGGAGAGCCCATGTCACAACTTGCCTGCAGGAGTCTGAGCCTACCCCTCTCCACTAGGTGTACCCACAGGTTTTTTGTAATCCATCACCTTGATTCTTATCTCCTGTTTCCTAACTTGGCTTTCTTGTGTTTTATTTCAATTCCCTTTACCAGATTTGCTGCTTTTAAACTCCTTAGCTTAACTCGTAGCAGCCTGGACTCACATTCCTAATTTCTGTCTTATAAAGGCCATTGCTTTTGATATTCTCAGTCTCAGGTTGTGGCCCAACTATGGGCCTCTCTACCACACCAACTCTGCAGAAAGAACAAGAGACTTGTTTCTGACAAGGTCACCCATAATGTGAGTTGTTGAAATTCCTTGTTACTACATTTGGATTTTAAAATGAAATGTAGGTATCTCTCACCTGTAATCCCAGCACTTTGGGAGGCCGAGGCAGGCGGATCACCCCAGGTTAGGAGTTTGAGACCAGCCTGGCCATTATGGTAAAACCCCATCTCTACTAAAAATACAAAAAATTAGCTGGGCGTGGCGGCCGGTGCCTGTAGTCCTAACTACTGGGGAAGTTGAGACAGGGAAATTGCTTGAACCCTGGAGGCGGATGTTTCAGTGAGCCGAGATCGTACCACGGCACTGAGCGACAGAGCAAGACTCCATTTCAAAAAAAAAAAAAATGGAATGTAGGTATCAGTGAAAACAGAATAAGGAAAGTAGTATTTATTATCTCACACTCCAATGGTATCGTTTTATTTTTTTGGAGTGTGAGTCATTCACAACATACTCTGGTTTATTTTCTCAAACCCCTGCTGCACAGACAGCACAGAACAGAAAGTAAAATTATGACAAAGTAAAGTCAACAGTTGGTAGGAATTTCTGTTTTTGTTTCCAAAATGGGAAAAAAAAATAGATCTTTTAAAATCACGGTTTCCAAAATGGGAAAAAAAAAATAGATCTTTTAAAATCACGGCATATAATGTGATCAAGAAAAAAAAAAGAGATTAAAAATAGCTCAGTGGCAATTTAATAACTGATGGGACTTATCCTATGTGCTGGAATGAGTTTAAAACCTTTACCTGCTGTTACTCACACCACAGAGATTTAGTGTCCATAGCTGAAACCTAACACTGGATGCGGAAGTATGTGATTATGATTCATTGATTCATCTTACAAATGCATTCCTCTGCTTAATAAGTGTCACACTATTTGTTTAAAGGAAATAAGAATCCTCAAGTTTGGAAGTGTAAAAAAAAAAGACTCAGGATGAGAAAGAGCTGAAATACATGTGTACAAATAGCATTAGGACACCTGAAGGTAATCAGATCTGCACCTGGTATTCAACAAACTATAGGTCAGGTGTTCTTCACACAGAAATGCTTTAAAAGTGAGGAGGTTGGTGGGAATCCTATATAATCAGCCACTGTCAAAGCATAAAAAAGAAAAATATCTCCCCTATGAAAGGAAGAGCAGAGGCAACCTATGCCATTGAATCCTTATCTCTTGGATTCCCTTCTCTGCTCCCATAATTCAAAACATGCAGGCAGCAGGCTGTACAGATGGAGACGCAACAGCCAGAGTCCGCGTGGAGCATTAGAGATCTGGCTAGTTGTCTAGTTAACAGTCAGCTATTTTTGGATAATACCCACAGTTGTTTTTGCAAAAATGAAAAAACAAAAAAAGATGGCTTTATCTTGAGTTCAGTATATAAAAGTATTTGCACAGGTTGGTGCTTGAACATGAGCCATTTTTCTCAATTTTAGATTATTTGCTGATTATCAAGCTGACTTCCTTGGAAATCAACAGCAAACAGACCCTGTTGAAAAGACACTATGGGTAACATTAGTAACATATTACAGTTTTAGGTCCCAAAAGAAATGTTTTAGGTACTGTTTATTATTTGCGTGTAGTTTTGTTGTTTTTTACTTTGGACAAACAGATGGCGGAGTGACTTAGAGATCTCCTTGCATGTCATACCCACACATTGTACTAGGTACAGCAGAGGGACTATGTAAGTCTGTACTCATCAAAATGGTGGGCTGGGATTTCTCAGCCGGCAGGCAACACTGGGGAGAGTTAATAGAAGTTGGGAGCTTAATGAGGCTTGATTCATTTAGGTAGTAAAATGATGTGGGGAAAGAAGCAACTGTATGAGATTGACAAGTATGTTTTTTGCAAAACACTTTTTATACATATAGTTATGTCAGCAGATATTTAACTATCTTTTATGCTATAAATCAGTTTACTAATCACAAGTCTTCAATCAAGTAACTAGACTGACAATCACATTAGTGTATTTCACAAAAGCAAGTCTTGAAGTTATCTATGATGGTTTTAACAAAATAAAAGAAACAACAGTAACAAAGAAACAACTTATTATCTTCATTTAATGCCTTTGCCAGCACAATGTCCTATATCCCAGTGACACACATACACACACACACACACACACACACACACACACACAGACAATCACATAATCCTTGCTCTTAAATTGCTTATAAAACAATAGGGAGGAAAAGACAGAGGTAAAATAACCCATTTTTGTAAGGAAAATACAAACACTATGCTTTTTAGATATTTCAGTAGAAGAAAGAGACACATTTGGGTGGAGAAATGAGGAAGTATTTCATGGATAAGAAAGATTGTGAAATGGGTCTTCAAAAGATGGGTAATATCTCAAATGGTAAAGAAGGGAAGGACATTTCAATAGAAAGTGCCATTAGCAAAGGAATGACAGTGGAGATGTATTAAATATGTTTAAGAAATGATTACTAAGCCAATCTGGATTGGACGTGAGGGTTGTGATTGGTAGGTGATTATAGAAAGCTGGAAAGGTAGGCTTAACCGTGTTCTGGAGGGCCTTGGATAGCAGGCAAACGCAACTACAGTCATGACTCTCGTTTCAGAATTGGACAATTCTAAAGAGTTTCTAATTGTCTCACAGCAATCCATGTCTGACATTTCTATTCCATTATTAGTCATGACCCCTAATTAATATAACCTTCCATCTCTAGAACATGAAAATGTTATCGTACAGGCCAAAGGATTCCTCTAGCCTTGATTATAGTTACCTTTCCGAAGACATTATCAAGGTCACGTGTTTTGTTAGATTTTGGAGAGTCAGCTCTCAAGGGCAAACCTGAGGGTTTGCTAGTTGCCAGTGAACTCTTGCTAGTTCCTCCTGCATCAGACATGAGGGTCAGCTCAGTGCCAGTTGCTTGGGCAATTTTATTGCCAAGATGCCAGTAAATTAAAGTGGTGAAGTCCTTGGTCTCTCCACATATCCTAGACACTAGCCTGTGTTTATTGCATTTTATTCTAATGACATTTAAAAGGAGGGGAACAAAAGGCCTCCTAATCTTGTATCCAGTTGTTCACCATTCACTTATTTGCAGAGTATTCGGTTAGTTTTTTCATTATTCTCTATTTTTCTTTATTATTTCCCTTTAAAACTTTCCAATGTACCAATTTTGCAAGTGTTCATTCCTTTTTTATACTCTTACTGTTTTTTACTTAATGTAATTATTTTCCTGGTATGACATGATTCTAGGAAAAGATTCAGATTGTTTTAATTAAAAATCAATTATACTTTGGATAAACTAAGAAGTTTGTCAAGCTTCTTAAAAGGATAAGAGCCAATTAATTTAAAAATTTGAGTACACATGCTGTGTTTGGTGGCTTGAATCTAAACCCAAAATTGAAGTGACCATTCAGAACTCAGACCACGCATTTATATTAATTCTGTGAAATAATTGTATTTGGCCAAATGAAGCAACTTTTAACTCAAACGTGTACTCCAGAAGACATACTATGACACGTGTGGCTAAGTGACATCCATACATGCAATGCTGTCACTTTATCCTTAGTAAGGCTGCTCTCCTGCCTTTCCCGTTCTCTGTGGATTGTGGTGGGAATAGACTACCATGTATTTGTGAGAGTAAATATCTATCAAGGTTTGTTGGGTCTTGATGCATTCAATACTAGTAGTGTTTACAAGACTGTCTGGATTTCATTATGGTGGGGAATATCATATTGCCCCTGATTGCTGTCTCTTATTTTAACAAGCAAAAAGGAGAGTAAGTATGTGATCTCTGGTGTACTGTCACCTCACTGATAGCAGTCGAGGGCACTTTCTTGAGAAATATGTGGTAATGACCTACCAAATCTCTAAATAATCCTCAGTGAGTGTCTCTGTGCTACAGGAGTTGGCCACTAACCAAGAAGTGGGCTCTCCTAATTTCACAGATCAAGAAAAGCAAGTAAGTGGATGTAAAGATATCCAAGACAAAGGGTGACGGGGACAAAAGTCTTTTCCCATATGCTTTGTCTAATGGAGAAATAACCAATTCCCTTCTGCCTTGTTATCCTAGTGAAACAATGGAAGAATTACCTCCCCTCTTGCCCAGTAGCATAAATAGGAAAAAAAAGCACCTTAAACTTCACCTTGGTTTCATTTGGGTTTGGTTCATCATTGGTCAATTTCAGTATTATTGTTTTGATAAATACATACATTTCTTTGCTGGTTTTTTGTCTCCTCGAAACAATGTAGCTTATCACTCTGTTTAAAATACTAATAATAAAAGAATGGAAGCCTATGAAACAGGTGCTGTTGGAAGGGTAAAATTGAATGCTGTGTGCTCCAAGGTGGCCTGTGCAGGCAACAGGAGTAATAGGAATGATTAAACCCTGTCGGATGGGGTTAGGTTTTTAGAGCTTTCTTGCCTCATGACAGGCTGTGACAGCCGAGTGGCACTGAAGCAGAACAAACTCCGATGGCAGTTTGCTGTGAGCAGTGCAACTGTCAAAACTGCTGTACGAAAGCAAATGTTAGGGCTAACAACCAGCAAAGTTTGCAACCTGACTACTCACATGCTGATGGCCAAAATGTCTTCACAAGTAAACTCCAGGTTATTCTCCTGTCTAGGGCATTTCACTACTATGCTCAGAACTGCCTAGCTCCTTCTATGCCCTGGGGATTGTCAACTTTCCATATTAGAACAAAGCATCCTTTCTTTGGAAAAGTACTAGCTAATCCTCCTATACTCACATAGAGTGCTAATATACATGTATGATCCATACACAAAAGTACTAGCTAATCCTCCTATATTCACATAGAGTACTAATATACATGTATGATTCCTACACAATTTATCATATTTTGTGTTGAGGGCGATCATAGGCAATCCATAAAGAGAAACTCTGTCCATGTGTGAAATCTAGTTCCAATTATGTTGCTGTGAGAATAGGTTACAGCACAGATGTAAACCTGCCATCACAAATAGGGTGAAATACTTCACACCCAAAGCTAAAACAGTGAACTTAGCATTGTCACCAGTTTCTTGAAAAGTTGAAAAAAAATTGCTTTACACCCATGTGATTTCACAGGTTTTTATTAGAAGCCACAATACACACTTTTCACTAGCAGTAAATGAGAAACCTTCCAATATTGTAAAAGTGTGGGGAGAGTTACTCAGTCTCTGTCATCTTATGGGGATTCTCCCATTGAGTTTCCATAGGTTGCAGAGAATGACGAGGTTACCCAGGGTCTGTATCATATGTGGACTCAATTTTAGCATTGCATGCTGTCATATTCCTCGTGTTTTGTAGAGTCCAAAAGGGAAGGTGTAATTCAAGCCTGAAATCATCAGGGTGCTGGATGTCTTACCTCTGATGAGATCAGACTGTCCAAATGTAATAGAAACCAGGAATTCTTTTCAGATCACAAAATCAATTTTTTTCTCTAAAAAAGCTCATCTGAAAGGCCTCATGCATACATTCCTACAGGCTTTAACAAGCTGGTGTACGCAACACAGTAGTGTTTGCAGTAAGCAAAAGGGTTACCACTCACATCTAGTTTGTAAAGGTAATGCCCATTAATTTATAAAATATCTCTTGAATGAAAAACAATCTACCCATACTTGTGTGCCCAAAATAATCACGAGACCGATGATTTAAAAGTTTCATCTCCCTTACCTGCAGCTGAAAGGGCAAACACTATCATTCCACTTTTACTGTTAGAAAGAAGAACATATTTTTTAAAGGGTAGTAAATTAGCTTGTGCTGGAAGCATCTATTTTCTGCCTTCATCGCTGCCAACTCCCTCTGTTTTCTTTGATCTATGATTTGCAAGCTACTATTATTATTTATGTGTTCTACAATTACGACCAGTGACACCTCCCCTTCTCCAGCCCTAAGCCACAAATATGAAAGGAGTAAATGCTGTTTATTGTGACAGTCTGCCTTTTGTGTGGGGAACAATGACAAACTGCACCACTGACAGCTCGCTACTGTTTTTACTGCAGCTCCCCACCTCACTTCCCCAGTGCTCTCCAGAATGTGACGATGGATGGACTTGAATAAAACTGTTTAGTGAGAATCTGTTGCATGCATTTACCTCCCAATGAGCTCCTTTGGGGACATGTATTGGATGAAGGACAGAAGGCCCAGCAGCAGCATAAGGACAGTTAAAAGTTTTTGCACATCTTCGGGGGAAGGGGGAAGGAGGCTTCTTAGCTTGCTCAACCAAGATCTCTAACCACTGATGTGCTTAATTTTTTAAACATATTTTATTTTAAAATCACACAGTGTAAAGATAATGTGAAGAGGGGATGCAGATCACAGCCTTTATGAATTTTTGGAAAGATTTCCATTTCCTCAGCCTGGGAACTTTCCTCAGAGCAGCAGTTGCATAGAAGAATTGGAAGGACCAAAATGTTTGAGGTTTTCCAAAGGGCCTACACTAATTAGCTTTTTAAACTGTGTTAAGATGCTATGTTTACAGGATAATTGTACCTTATGGAACAGAATAGATTAATAAATAAAAGAATCACTGCGATTTTTGTATACCCAACTTTGAGCTAAGTGCAAGCTTGTAAATATTTGACAGCCAGCCTCCTTTCATCTGATGTCATTACACAGGAAAGATTACTAAAAGCCAGCACCTACATAGGGCCTCACAAAGAGATTACATTTGAGGATATGTAGTTCTGTTTCCTCTTATTTTCAGTGGTTTGTGAAAAGAATATTCAACACCCTCTGGAATTCCACTTTTAAATAAGTAAATTTTTAAAAATCAACTGTGTCTTCAACCAAGTTTCTATTTTAGGAAACACATTAAAAAATCAATACCAACTCTTTCCATTGTTAAAAAACTCATATTTTACAAAAACTGTTTGTTTTATTTTCATTCTTTGACATAAAATATTCTACCAGTAGCTCTTAACTCTTCATAATGCAATGTAACCATTTAAAATCTACTGCTTATAACAGTTGCCTCACATAATTTTCCTTTAATGAAGGACAGGGAGCAGGGGGGGTTGGAAATAGATAGGGAGTGAAAAATGAGTTAAAAGAAACTTAATGGGCCGGGCGCGGTGGCTCAAGCCTGTAATCCCAGCACTTTGGGAGGCCGAGACGGGCGAATCACGAGGTCAGGAGATCGAGACCTTCCTGGCTAACACTGTGAAATGCCGTCTCTACTAAAAAATACAAAAAACTAGCCGGGTGAGGTGGCGGCGCCTGTAGTCCCAGCTACTCGGGAGGCTGAGGCAGGAGAATGGCGGGAACCCGGGAGGCGGAGCTTCCAGTGAGCTGAGATCCGGCCCCTGCACTTCAGCCCGGGCGACAGAGCGAGACTCCGTCTCAAAAGAAAAAAAAAAAAAAAGAAACTTAATGAACTCAGCAAAAGTAAGAATTAAAGAAATGAGAAAATTAAGTAGTATATAATATTAAATAGTTTATTAAAGGTGTGAGAATGAAATCAAATTCATGTGATAAATGTAAATGAGGGTTCCAATAGAGGGACAAAGACTTTTAGATTGGGATGAAAGACAAAACCCATCTGCTTGCAAAAAGCACATCTAAGGCTTTAAAACATATTTGAAAGTATAAGCATAAACAAGAAGTGCCTGGTCAATGTAAAAACCAAAAAAAAGTTGGAGTTGCTTTATCAATATCATCTCAAGTGGAACTCAAGATTATAGCCATAGAACAAAAGCAGGATTACCGAAGTAGAAAATGTTCTATTCGTAAACATGAAGAACTATAAACGTATTTGTACCAAGCAATATAGCCACAGAATACATAATGCAAACTCCCAGAAATGCAATTGGATAAAACCAACTGATAAATAGGGAATTTGTATGTAAAATTCTAAGAGTTGTAATTAAGTAAAGAGGAAAAAAGCAAGGATTTAAATAATGCAATCAACAGATTTGTGTGTGTGTGTGTGTGTGTGTGAGATGTATGTGGATAAAAGTAGGTAGAGATATGTTTAGTAAACAATTACATCATACTTACATCAAGAAAGCCGTGCTGGTTTTCTTCTGAGGTTTGACATACTAACTTACAAACTCTTCCTAACAGCCTTTTATAGATAGAAAACTGAGGCACTGACTGAACAGGTAAGTTACTTAATACTCCATGGCCAGAGAGCAGCAGAGCCGATAGGTCTGGCTCTAGGGTATATGGTCTTAAGACTCAACCACCATGCTGCCTACGGAGAATATATGCACTTCTCTTATTCCATGAAAAAAATACTAAAAACTACTCATGAATTTGATGAAACAAACTTTAACAAATTTCAAAACACAGAGATTTACAGACCATATATTCTAACCATAAGCCAGTCAGACTAAAGGTCACCAGTGGAAAGATTTCCCCCTCTTCCTCCAAAACAAATCTCCACATATTGATTTAAAAATCTATTATAATTAATTTCTGAATCAAAACAGGATCCCTAGACTAAGATTAAAAATAATTTAGCAGTTAAATCTGCCATAATTATTCCCCTTATACATGACACTTCTCACTCCCCACTCTATTGTTTTTAAACTGCTAATAAAATTTCTAAATATTCCCCTAATTCCCTTTATTTGCACTAATCTAGTCACTTAGGTATATCTATGTTGAATTTAATAGACCACGGTTGTATAATTTCCCACTGTTAACACAGAATTAATTTTATACCTTTGTAAGTATATATTATTTGTAGTTTAATTTCTCCTAAGTTGGACCCATTATGGTTATGATAGTGGGATATATGACCTAAAAACTTCAATCAGTCCCAATCCAGGAGGCATTTTAGAGCTTCAAGGGAGAAGGTAGGGCTTCCTACTCACTTCTGAGAAATTTGATAAGTAGGATATGGTAAATTTGACCAACTAGCTGTTATTCCTTTGTGATCTGCCTGCCCTTGATGACTACTACCTTCCTCGTCTTCTCCGTTGAGAATCATATGGTTGATGATTATTTCTTCTGACATCTTATTACCTTCCTTACCCTAGGTTTTAACCCATGAGGATTATTATACTTTCTTTGATTTTTTTCTTCCATTATCTCCCCCACCACACACACACACACATAATCATTTTGGTAAGTCTGTTCTATAAATTATCATTCATGATTAATTTAGTTGTTCATATTTTAATCAAATAACTCTAAACGTCTCTATATTACCAGTTGCTTAGTCAAGGCAAGAGTTCACGGTTTTATTGATCTTTTTATTTTTACTATCAATTATACTAAGCTGGTAGGGAAAAACCTCATCATTATCAGTCTTACAGTGTATTACCATTGTCACGGTTATTGATGGCTAAAATAAAAATCGTGCTCATACACGAGAGATGAATCATGTCTCATAACTGCCGTATAAAGTAAATAGCAAGTTAGCGTGGTGACATTTCAGAACAAGGTCCAACATAAACAAATGTGCAGCACTAAATGAGCTACTTAGGTCACTTATTTGTGCACAATAAGATAAGCACTGGTAATTTGCATACCATAAACACCATTAAAATAAAATGGAGAAATGACTCATATTCTCTGAAGCCTTTATCATGAATAATGGGCTTACTAGAAAAAAAAGATCCATTTTGAAAACTGATTTCAACCTACTTCTCTACAACCACATTCCACTAAATTTAGACATCTAAAAATAGATCTATAATTCTAACATCACATCTAAAAACTAGTGATTTCATTATGAACCATATTATAGTTATATTATTTGGTTCTTCACAAAGATGTTTGAAGAAATCTTTATGTGATTTACCAAACGTTTTCAATTACATACTGCTTCCTATCGAGTATTCCTAAGCACTGGGCATATATGCTACACATTCAGACTTAGGGGAAGATGAGAGATAATCTATTTTAAAATGTCAAGCACATTGCCTGGCACATAGGTTTTAAAACTTAAAGCATGAATCTAAGTGTACAATATGTTTGTGTCATTTGAAATATAAATTACCCATCACCTTAAATACCAATTCAAGAAAATACTTCCGGTCGGGCGCGGTGGCTCACGCCTGTAATCCCAGCACTTCGGGAGGCCAAGGCGGGCGGATCATGAGGTCAGGAGATCGAGACCATCCTGGCTAACATAGTGAAACCCCGTCTCTACTAAAAAACAACAA